>NW_027650339.1:0-103943 GCF_965287045.1 Carcharhinus amblyrhynchos
CTCCCCTCCTTCTCCCTCCCCTCCCACTCCCTTCCCTCACCTCCCTCTCCACCTCCCCTCTCCCCTCTCCTCCCAACCCCTCCCATCCTTCTCCCTCATCTCCCCTCCCTCTCCTTCATCTCCCTCCCTCCCACTCATCTCCCTCCCTACCCTCCCGTCCCTCTCGCTGCCCTCTCCTCCCTCTCCCTCTCCCTTCCTCCCCTCCCTCCCCATCCTCCCTCCCTCTGCTCCCCTCCCTCTCACTCCCCTCCCCCCTCCCTCTCCCTCTTCCTCACTCTCCCTCCCACCACTCCCTCTACCTCCCTGCCCCTCACTCTGCCTCCCTCCCCTCCCTCCCCTCCCACTGCCCCCCTTTCCTCCCTCCCCTCCCTTCTCCCTCCCAACCCTTCGCCTCCCTCTCCTCCCCTCCCTCTCGCTCTCCTCCCACCCCACTCCCTTCCCTCACCCTCTCCCTCCCTTCCCTCGCTCCCTCCCCTCCCTCTCCCTCCCTCCCACTCCCTCACTCTCCCTCCCTCCCTCTCCCTCACTCTCCCTCCCTCCCCCCCACTGTCCCTCCCTTCCCTCCCTCTCCCTCTCCTTCACTCTCCCTCCCTCCTCTCCCTCCCTGCCCCTCACTGTCCCTCCCTCCCCTCCGTCCCCGTCCCTCCCCTCCCCTCCCTCTCCTTCATCTCCCTTCCTCCCCTCCCGTCTCTCTCCGTCCCCTCCCCTCACTCTCCCTCCCCTCCCTCTCGCTCCCTCCCTCCCCTCGCTCCCCTCCCATTCCCTCCATCTCCCTTCCTCCCTCCCCTCCCTCTCACTCCCTCCCTCCCCTCTTTCTCCCTCTCCCTCCCTCTAACTCTCCCTCTCCCTCACCCTCCATGACCCTCCCTCTCCCTCTCCGTCGCTCTCCCTCCCTCACCCTCTCTGTCTCCCTGCCTCTCCCTCCCTCTCCCTGTCCCTCTCCATCCCTCTCCCTCTCACTCCCCTCCCTCTCCTGCTCCCTCCCCACCCCTCCCCTTCCCCTCCCCCTCCCATCCCCCTTCCATCCGTCTCCGTCGCCCTCCCCTCCCTCTCCCTCCTCTCTCCCTCCCCTCCCTCTCCCCTCCCTCTCCCCCCTCCCTCCCCCGCTTCTCCCTCCCCCTCACCCTCCCCCTCCTCCCTCTCCCTCCCTTCCTTCTCCCTCCCTCTCCCTCCCTGTCCCTCCTTCTCCCTCCCTCTCCCTCCCTCTCCCTCCCTCTCCCTCTCTGTCTCCCTCCCTCTCCCTCCCTCTCCCTCTCTCTCCCTCCCTCTCCCTCCCTCTCCCTCTCTGTCTCCCTCTCTCTCCCTCCCTCTCCCTCCCTCTCCCTCTCTGTCTCCCTCCCTCTCCCTCCCTCTCCCTCTCTCTCCCTCCCTCTCCCTCCCTCTCCCTCTCTGTCTCCCTCCCTCTCCCTCTCTCTCCCTGTCCCTCTCCCTCCCCTCCCCTCCTTCTCCCTCCCCCTCACCCTCCCCCTCCTCCTTCTCCCTCCCCTCCTTCTCCCTCCCTCTCCCTCCCTCTCCCTCTCTGTCTCCCTCCCTCTCCCTCTCTCTCCCTGTCCCTCTCCCTCCCCTCCCCTTCCACTCTCCCTCCCTGTCACCTCCCTTCCCTCTCCCTCCCCCTCTCCTTCACTGTCCACGACCCACCCTTTCCCTTTCCCTCCCTCTCTGTCTCCCTCCCTCTACCTGTCCCTCTCCCTCCCCTCCCTCTCACTTCACTCCCCTCCCTCTCCCTCTCCCTCCCCGTCTCCCTCCCCTTCCCTCCCTCCCTCTCCCTCCCCGTCTCCTTCCTCTCCGTCCCCTCGTCCTCCCCCTCCGTCCCTCTTTCCCTCCCTCCCACTCACCCTCACCCCCTCCCTCCTTTCTCCCACACCCCCTCCCTCCTTCCTCACCCCCTCACTCTTTCCTCCCTCACCTCCTCCCTCCTTCCTCCCTCTCTCCACTAACTCTCTCTTTCTCCCTCCCTCCTTCTCTCCTCCTCTCCCCCTCCCTCTCTCCCCCTCCCCCTCTCTCTCCCCCTCCCTCTCTCCCCCTCTCCCCCTCCCCCCCTCCCTCTCTCCCTCTCTCCCCCACCCCCTCTCTCCCTCCCTCCCTCTCCCTCCCCTCTCCCTCTCTCCCTCCCCCTCTCTCTCCCCCTCCCTCTCTCCCTCCCCCTCTCTCTCCCCCTCCCTCTCCCCCTCCCCCTCCCCCTCCCTTTGTGCTTTCTCCGATGTTGAGGTGACAAAGAACAATGAACAGCCCGGCCCGGGAAACAGGCCCTTCGGCCCAACAAGCCCCCGCTGCCATTTTAACATTGTGAGTGCCCTCCTCTCCCCGTGACCCTTGTCTACACCTATTGGGGAAGATTGAGGGGAGACTAATTTCGGGATAATTTATTCCACCAATCAGCCTAAGAGCAGGTTTTTGGGGTGTGAAGGAAATCGGAGCATCCGGAAAAAACCCACACAAACCTCAACATTGATCAACACCAACAAACCCAACAACAACCTCAACATGAAAAAAACCACCAACAAATCCAACAACAACCTCAACATAAAAAACCAACAAATCCAACAACAACCTCAACATGAAAAAACACCAACAAATCCAACAACAACCTCAACAATAAAAAACACCAACAAACCCAACAACAACCTCAACAATAAAAAACACCAACAAATCCAACAACAACCTCAACAATAAAAAACACCAACAAATCCAACAACAACCTCAACATTGATCAACACCAACAAATCCAACAACAACCTCAACATTAAAAAACACCAACAAACCCAACAACAACCTCAACAATAAAAAACACCAACAAACCCAACAACAACCTCAACAATAAAAAACACCAACAAACCCAACAACAACCTCAACAATAAAAAACACCAACAAACCCAACAACAACCTCAACAATAAAAAACACCAAAAAAATCCAACAATAAACCTCAACATGAAAAAACACCAACAAATCCAACAACAACCTCAACAATAAAAAACACCAACAAATCCAACAACAACCTCAACAATAAAAAACACCAACAAATCCAACAACAACCTCAACATGAAAAACACCAACAAATCCAACAACAACCTCAACAATAAAAAACACCAACAAATCCAACAACAACCTCAACATGAAAAAACACCAACAAATCCAACAACAAACTCAACATGAAAAAACACCAACAAATCCAACAACAACCTCAACATGAAAACACCAACAAATCCAACAACAACCTCAACATGAAAAAAACAACAAATCCAACAACAACCTCAACATGAAAAACTCCAACAACAACCTCAGCATTAAAAAAAACAATGCATCCAACAACAACCTCAACATTAAAAAAACACCAAATCCAACAACAACCTCAACATGAAAAACACCAACAAACCCAACAACAACTTCAACATTGATCAATACCAACAAATCCAACAACAACCTCAACATGAAAAACACCAACAAACCCAACAACAACTTCAACATTGATCAATACCAACAAATCCAACAACAACCTCAACAATAAAAAACACCAACAAATCCAACAACAACCTCAACATGAAAAACACCAACAAATCCAACAACAACCTCAACATGAAAAAACACCAACAAATCCAACAACAACCTCAACATGAAAAACACCAACAAATCCAACAACAACCTCAACATGAAAAAACCAACAAATCCAACAACAACCTCAACATGAGAAAACACCAACAAATCCAACAACAACCTCAACATGAAAAACTCCTACAACAACCTCAGCATTAAAAAAAAACAACGCATCCAACAACAACCTCAACATTAAAAAAACACCAAATCCAACAACAACCTCAACATGAAAAACACCAACAAACCCAACAACAACTTCAACATTGATCAATACCAACAAATCCAACAATAACCTCAACAATAAAAAACACCACCAAACCCAACAACAACCTCAACATTAAAAAGACCAACAAATCCAACAACAACCTCAACATGAAAAACACCAACAAACCCAACAACAACTTCAACATTGATCAATACCAACAAATCCAACAACAACCTCAACAATAAAAAATACCAACAAACCCAACAACAACCTCAACATTAAAAACACCAACAAATCCAACAACAACCTCAACATTGAAAAACACCAACAAATCCAACAACAACCTCAACATTGAACATAGAACGTTACAGCGCAGAACAGGCCCTTCAGCCCTCGATGTTGCGCCGACCAATTAAGAAAAAAGCAATGACCCTCTAACCTCTTCCATCCATAAACCTATCCACGGATCTCTTAAACGCCCCCAAACTTGGTGCATCTACAACTGCAGCAGGCAGGGCATTCCAATCCCTCACCACCCTTTGGGTAAAGAACCTACCCCTGACATCTGTCCTATAACTACCCCCCTTAATTTAAAGCCATGTCCCCTCGTGCTAGCTTTCTCCATCCGAGGAAAAAGGCTATCACTATCCACCCTATCTAAACCTCTAATCATCTTGTACGTTTCAATAAGGTCCCCTCTTAGCCGCCTTCTTTCTAATGAAACAACCTCAAATCCCTCAGTCTCTCCTCATAGGACCTTCCCTCCACACCAGGCAACATCCTGGTAAACCTCCTCTGCACCCTCTCCAATGCTTCCACATCCTTCCTGTAATGTGGGGACCAGAACTGCACACAGTACTCCAAGTGCGGCCGCACCAGAGTTGTGTACAGTTGCAACACGACGCTGCGGCTCCTAAATTCAATCCCCCTACCAATAAACGCCAAGACACCGTATGCCTTCCTAACAACCTTATCTACTTGATTCCCAACTTTCAGGGATCTATGCACATATACACCTAGATCCCTCTGCTCGTCAACACTATTCAAAGTCCTCCCATTAGCTCTATACTCTACACATCTGTTATTCCTGCCAAAGTGAATTACCTCACACTTTTCCGCATTAAACTCCATCTCCCACTGCTTGGCCCAGCTCTGCAACTTGTCCAAGTCTCTCTGTAAACTAAGACACCCTTCCTCACTATCTACCTGTCGAGGAAATTCCTAGCTCAGAATAACTCAGGCAGAGACGTTCAGAGTCAGGCGTCAGGAGAGTTTATTGTCGTGATATCACGGAGGGCCCACCTCAGTCAACACCGAGAGAACTCTGAATTTTTGAACAAACCCGCGCTATTTTTATACAGTGAAATAAACAACGCTGCAAGCAGGTTACAATACTCCCTATTATCCTTACTATCTCTATTACCCCTTTAATCATTGTCCCATGAATTAAAACTATGGTCCTAGGACTTATCTATAGTGTCCTTGGTCTAAATCATCCTACAGTCCCTGTCCCTTGTGATTTACCGTAACTAGATAGGGGAGAAGAATGGTGGTTTATTTTTCTATCCTCCTAAAGGCAGATGGCCCGTTATCTGGCCTTTAGACCTTGAGTGTCTGCTAGGCCCTGTTTTTCTAACCCTGCCTGCTTCAGCTAGTTTCTTGATTTTCGGTATAATGGTGAGTATATAGTGAATCATTAACCCTTTAGCTACTGCTGCAGCTTTAGCCCCTACTATAGCAAGTCCGTTTAAAACAGACTTACTTTTCTATGCAACCTAATTGCTTATATGAATCTAATTTCTTCTACACTACCACTCCTCCGACTTTGGTGTCATCAGCAAATTTACTAATCCATCCTTCTATACCCTCATCCAGATCATTAATAAAAATTACAAACAGCAGTGGCCCCAAAACAGATCCCTGAGGCACACCACTCGTAACCGAACTCCATGATGAATACTTACCATCAACCACCACCCTCTGTCTCCTATCTGCTAGCCAATTCCTGATCCAATTAACTAAATCACCCCCAATCCCATACATCTGCATTTTCTGCAGAAGCCTTCCATGGTGAACCTTATCAAACGCCTTACTAAAATCCATATACACCACGTCAACTGCCTTACCCCCATCCACCTCTTTGGTCACCTTCTCAAAAAAGGTTAGTAAGGCACGACCTACCCTCCACAAAACCATGCTGACTATCTCCAATCAATTCATTACTCTCTAAATAACTATAAATCCTATCCCTAATATTTTTTTCTAATACTTTGCCCACAACAGAAGTGAGACTCACCGGTCTATAATTCCCGGGGAAGTCTCTGTTCCCCTTCTTAAACAATGGGACAACATTCGCTAACCTCCAATCTTCTGGCACTATACCAGTGACCAACGACGACCTGAAAATCAGAGCCAGAGGCTCTGCAATCGCCTTTCTTGCCTCCCAGAGAATCCTAGGGTAAATCCCGTCCGGCCCAGGGGACTTATCTATTTTCAAACCCTCAAGAATATCTAGCACATCCTCTTTATCTACTGCAATACTATCCAGTTTACAACCCTGTAACCCAGTGTTCTCCACAGCTACATTTATGTCCCCCTGCGTGAACACCAAAGAGAAATATTGGTTCAATGCCTCTCCAATCTCTTCCGGTTCCACACATAACTTCCCTCTGCTGTCTATAACTGGCCCTAATCTTGCCCTAACCAATCTTCTGTTCTTAACATATCTATAGAATGCCTTAGGATTCTCCTTAATCCTATCAGCCAAAGTCTTCTCGTGTCCTCTTTTAGCCCTTCTTAACTCACTCTTTAACTCCCTCCTAGCCAATCTAAAGCTTTCTAGTGCACTACCTGAGCCCTCAAGTCTCATCCTGACATAAGCCTCCTTTTTCCTTTTAACCAGCGAATCAACTTTTTTAGTGCACCACGGTTCCCTAGCTCGACCAATTCCTCCTTGCCTGACAGGGACATACATATCAAGGACTCGCAGTAGCTGCTCCTTGAAAAAACTCCACATTTCGGACGTTCCCAGACCCTGTAGCCTCCTAGCCCAACCTATGCTTCCTAATTCTCTCCTAATAGCCTCATAATTACCCTTCCCCCAGCTAAAACTACTGACCCAAGGTTCATGCCTATCCTTTTCCATCACTAAGGCGAACGTAACCGAATTGTGGTCACTATCACCAAAATGCACACCAACTTCCAAGTCTAGCACCTGGTCTGGCTCATTTCCCAGCACCAAATCCAATATAGCCTCACCTCTAGTTGGCCTATCTACATACTGAGTCAAAAAACCTTCCTGCACGCTTTGTACAAAAACTGACCCTTCTAACGAGCTAGAGCTATAGCAATTCCAATCAATATTAGTAAAGTTAAAATCCCCCATAACAATTACCCTATTACTTTCACTCCTAACCAGGATCGTCTCCGCAATCCTTTCCTCAACCTCTCTAGAACTTTTAGGAGGTCTATAAAAGACTCCCAACAGGGTGACCTCTCCTCTCCTATTTCTAATCTCAGCCCATACTACCTCAACAGACAAGTCCTCATCAAACTTCCTCTCTGATACTGTGATACAGTCCTTGACCAATAATGCTGCCCCTCCCCCCCTTCTACCTCCTTCTCTACTCCGACTGAAGCATTTGAACCCCGGAACCTGCAACATCCATTCCTGACCCTGCTCTATCCATGTCTCTGAAATGGCCACAACATCAAAGTCCCAGGTACTGATCCACGCTGCAAGTTCATCCACTTTATTGCGAATACTCCTCGCATTAAAGTATACGCATTTCAAACCCTGCTCCGCCCCACCCCCACAATGCCGTGCTTTGCAGTCCCCATCTATGCCCCCCTCACTTTCACCCCTGCTACTCAGGATCCCACCCCCCCTCTGAATCAGTTTAAACCCCCCTGCATAGCCTTAGCAAATTTACCCCCCAGGATATTAGTTCCCCTCTGATTCAGGTGTAGACCATCACTCTTATAGAGGTCCCACCTTCCCCAGAACGAGCCCCAATTGCTCAAGTACCTGAACCCCTCCCTCCTGCACCATCCCCTCAGCCACGAGTTCAAACTTTCCCTCTCTCTATTCCTCTCTAAACTATCCCATGGCACAGGCAAGAGTCCGGAGATAACCACTCTGTCTGACTTGGCCTTTAGTTTCCACCCCAACTCCATAAATCTCTGCTTAATATCCCCTTCCCTTATCCTCCCTATGTCATGTGTCCCCACATGAACTATGACTTGGGGTTGATCTCCCTCTCCCTTAAGAGTCCTGAACACCCTCTCAGAAACATCCCGGACCCCAGCCCCTGGGAGGCAACACACCAGCCCTGAGTCCCTACCATTACCTCTGACTCTCCTCTCTGTCCCCCTAACTGTGGAGTCCCCAATCACTAGGCCCGATCTTTTACATCCCCTAACCACCTGAGCCTTCACAACAGGCTCACCCCCAGAGACCTGCTCCCTTTGGCTATCCCCAGTTGATTCCTCCTCAACTGTAGCCTCCAGGACAGAAAACCTATTTTGGAGGGGAACAGCCCCAGGGGATTGTCCCCCCAATTGCTTCTTTCCCCTCTTCCTGGCAGTTACCCAAGACTCATTTCTAGGAGTGACTATCTCCTTATAACTCCTATCGATTTCCGCCTCCGCCTCCCGAATTATCCGGAGTTCCTCAAATTCCAACTCCAGCTCCTTAACACGCTCCTCCAGAAGCTGCAATCGAACACACTTCCTACAGGTAAAATCAGCAGAAACACTACTGGTGTCCCTCACCACATACATCCCACAGGAGGTGCAGCTTACTGCCTGAACTGCCATCCCTGAAACAATTACCAGCAGGTAAAAAAACTTCCCACACACTTATAATTAGGTTAGAGGAGGGGGGAGGGTGGGATTCTCTACCAGTGTAGAGGATCGGGTATCCTCTCTGTGCCAATTTATAGGGTCAGAGACAAATACCGGTAAGCGTCCTAGTGATGACTTCCGGTTTCTAACTAATTTAAAGAAAAGAAAAAAAACCACCGCTACTCGCGACTTTAACTGGAAATAAAAAGTTAAAAATTTAAACAAGAAAATTTACCTCACTCGCGATCTCCACACACGCCCAAACATCGCTGCCTCTCGGTACTGTTCCACAGGAACAATGAGGTGTGTCCAGTTTACCAGAACTCCGGGTGTGTACACTCAGTTTATGGGTGTGATGGACTAGTGTTTTATCACTAGATTATTAATACAGAAACTCAGCTAATGCTCTGGGCACCTGGGTCCAATCCTGTCATTGGGAGATGGTGAATTGGAATAAATATATCTGGAATTCAGAATCTGCTGGTGACCAGAAAAACATTGTCAATTTTCCAAAAAAACACATCTGGTTCCCGAATATTCCAGGGAAGGAAATCTGTCATCCTTATATGGTCAGGACTAAATGTGACTCCAGGGACATGGCAATGTGGTTGACACTTAATTGCCCTCTGAACACGGGCAACAGGAGGCCGAGTTGCGAAGGCAGATGCCTTGAGTTGGCGATGATTAACAGACACTTGTCGTATCCCCAAGGGAAGAGATAGTAATCATCAACTTTTCAAAACTCTCCCAGTGGCAGCCAATAATATTCGGCTGTGGAGGCAAAATTACCCATTCCTGAATGAATGGAAGCAGCGAGTGGAGATGGGGGAATCCAAAAGGCCGTTACAGCCTGAATTACACCCTTATTGGAGAGGCAGAGAGCAGCTGACTGGGGAAGAGGACACACTCCTCTGGGGTTCAGGAGTGTCATCCTGAGCCAGCTTCACCATCCCATCCTGGCTGAACTTTACCATGGCCACCCAGGAGTGGCAAACTGAAGATCCTCCCAGTTCCCATGTCTGGTGGCCAGGTATGGATACAGATATTTACTCCTGGGTCAGTGTGGGCAATATCAAAAAGAGCAGAACTATCACCAGTCACTACCTTTTACTCTTGGGAATGGCCAGGATGGCTGTAGATATGGTCGGCAATGAACACTGACTGTCTGCTGATGGGGTCAATGCTGCTGGTAATGGTAGATGCTGATATAAAATGAATGGCCATATACAGGGTGAGTTACTCAAACACAAGGATATGAGTGGAGAAACCACACCTCTTTCTTCACACCCGGGATCCTACAGGTGCTTCTGAAAATGGACCACCTTTCATCAGTCAGGAATTTGTGCATTATATGAAATTGAACAGAATTTAACACGTTAGGACAGTGCCATATTACCCATCATTCTACGGCCCAGCAGAAAGAGAGGCCCAAAGAGTAAAATCAGGTTCAAAAAACCAGCCCACAGCCTCCTTGGACACCAAATCATCCAGATTCATCTTCGAGTACAGGATGACACCCCCCACCCTCACCCCTCCCCTCTTCAACAACTGGAATAGTCCCAGCAGAGTTGCTCATGGGAAGATCACTCCACCCAAAGTGATGTCTGATCTTCTGAGGGTGGAAGTTGACACTCAGTGCCATTCCCACCAACCAGGAGAGGCTCTTCAAGGCAGTTGATAGGTTATTAGTAAAGAATCATAGCAGTGGATCCGGGAGGTTACGAGGCACGTTCGAGTCAGGAATAGGGCCAGTTTCCTATCAAGTCTGCTTGGGAGATACCATCCTATGGCAATACTTCAATCTTCTACAAGCCTTGAACCCTAAAGCCATGCAGGAAAAACCAATTCCCATCACACCAGGAACTTTGGAAAGAATTCCAGGCACTCCGGCTTCTACTCTCCACCTCCACTAGTGAGAAGCTCGGAGTCTGAAATGGACACAGCGGGTTCAGCCTCTTGACCACATTGTTACCCGATTAAAGGGAACTCAGGCCACAATGCTCATGATGGAGGAGGTGAGCTCCGATCTGCTGAACCTCACTCACTTCCGAGGCTGAGCAGCAGGAACCAGACCCAGCATTGAAACTCCAAAAAAGCCTTCCAAGGCCGTCAGCCCTCGACAGTTACTCAGACCTAGAGGAGGAGGGGTGCAATAAATTCAGACAGGTGTCTGATCCTGGAGTGGGTCTGATCCTGGTGCGGGTCTGATCCTGGTGCGGGTCTGATCCTGGTGTGGTCTCTCTCGACATGAATGCCACCATTCCACTTGCCTTCCCAGCTGCCGATTGAACCTTCAGGTTAACCTTTAGAGAATCTTGAACAAAGGCTCCCAAATTCCTTTGTGCTTCTGATTTTCTAGTATTTCCCCATTTAGAAAATAGTCCATGCCTCTATTCCTCCTTCCAAAGTGCATAACCTCACACTTTTCCTCATTGTATTCCATCTGCCACCTCTTTGCCCACTCTCTAACCTGTCCAAGTCCTTCTGCAGCCCACCCCCCCCCCCGCTGCACCGACTTCCTCAATACTCCCTGTCCCTCTACATATCTTTGTATCATCTCAAACTTAGCAGCAATGCCTTCATTTCATTCTTCCTAATCATTAATGTATATTGTGAAATGTTCCCACCCCTGAGACACACCACTAACCACTGGCTGCCATCCTGAAGAAAGATCTCTTCATCCCCACTCTTGGCCTTCTGCCAGTCGAGAGGGCCACCCCCTGCCAGCTATTCCTCTACCCATGCCTGATCTTATCTTCAACACCATTGGCATTTAACTTAGTTAACAGTCTCCTATGCAATGCCTTGTCAATGGCCTTCTGAAATCAAAATAAACCAGGACCACTGATACTCCTTATCTGACCTCCTTGTTACCTCCTCAAAGAACTCTAACTAGTTTGGGGGCATTTAAGAGATCCGTGGATAGGTTTATGGATGAAAAGGGATTGGTTTAGGTTAGAGGGTCATTGTTTTGTAACTGGTCGGCGCAACATCGTGGGCCGAAGGGCCTGTTCTGCGCTGTAATGTTCTATGTTCTATGTTCTATTTGTCAGACATGAGCTCCCCTTGACAAAGCCGTGCTGACTCAGTCCTGTTTTATCATTCACTTCTGCAATCTGATCTTTCATAATGAATTCTAAAGTTTTGCCAATGACTAAAGTCAGGCTAACTGGACTATAATTTCCCGTCTGCCGCCTCTCTCCCTTCTTACACAGCGGTGTTACATTAGCTACTTTCTGGCATCCCATTGATGTCTTCAACCACGAAGACTGATGCAAAGTAATTATTCTGTTCCTCTGCCATTTGTTTCCTGTTATTCCTTCTCCAGCCTCGTTTTCCAGTGGTCCAATGGCTATTTTGCCTCTGAAGAAATAGGAAGAAGATAGAAGAAATAGGGAGATTATATTGAAATAAACTTTCCCAATCTTCTTTTACTTTACTAGCCAGTTTGCACTCATATTTCATCTTCTCCGCCCACCCCCCCATTGCTTTTTGAATTGTCCTCTGCTCGCTTTTAAAGGCTTCCCAATCTTCTGCCTTCCCACTAATCCTCCTCTTTGGATGCTTTTTCTTTTGCGTTGATGCTGCCCTTGACTTTGCTCATCAGCCATGGATGCCTCGCCCTCCCTGCGGCATGTTTCCTCCTCTTTGGGATGAATCTCTGTTGTGCCTCCTGAATCTCTGTCGTGCCTCGGGAATTCTTGTCATTGCTGTTCCACTGTTTTCCCTGCTAGGCTCCCTTTCCAATCAACTCTGGCCAGCTCCTCCCTCATTTCCTTGTAGTTACCTTTATTTAATTCAAATATTGTTACATCTGACTCCAGCTTCTCCCTCTCAAACTGCAGGGTAAACTCTATAATTTATGGTCACTGCTCCTTAAGGATTCCTTCACCTAAAGTTCCCTAATCCTGTCTGCCTCATTACATATCACCAAATCCAGAATTGTCTGTTCCCTCGTAAGTTCTGTCACAAACTGCTCCAAAAATAAATTCTTTGTTATTCCACAAATTCCTTTTCTTGGGATCCACTACCGATCTGATTTTCCCAGTCAACTTGCATATTGAAGTTCTCCCCATGATCATTGTAATGTTGCCTTTTTCATATATCTTTTCTATCTCCTGATTTATTTTCAGTCCCTCATTCTCTCACTATCCTCATTACTACCCTCAGACTGTACTTTGCCCCTTACTCCGCCAATTGTTTCCAACGTTTACACTTGAAGACCAGTTTCCAATGTTCAAAGTCCTTCTATTTTTTCTTTTCGCCTTTCCCTTGCCCCCTTTTTCTCTTGCCTGTAATTCAAAGAGCTTTCATTATTTTTCATATTTCAGTCAGTTTATTTGTAACTGAATTCTCGCCATTCCCAATGATTCTGATTGTGCTTCTGACAATTTCAAATGCTGTGCTATCACCACAATTATCTCTCCTTTCTGTACTCTGTCAGTCAATGTCAACTGCAATCTGTTTCCCAATTCCAAAAGCTTTGCTTTCGTCTATTTCTGTAAGGTAACTTGTGTGACTTCCTCCACTCACAGCAACTCCTGAGCCTCTGAAAGAGCCATTAATCCAAACCACACTCCCTATTTAAACTTGAATACAACAGCTGAAAAGAAATCATGGATCTGTGTAACACTCACTGTCTTTGAGTTCACTCATCCCAAATCAATCAAGAAATACAGCATTCAGTCTTGGAGCCCCCAGTTGTTATAAGTCAGGTTGGATAATTCCAGGTGTTCCGTGAAGCTCGAATGACCTGTAACATTTCACCTCGAATTTGGCTGCAAGGAACGTGAGAGGTTTCACTTCAGGTGTGAGTCAACTGACTCACAAGGAACTTTTATTCAAAACAATGTTTAATTAAGAATATTGTTGACATGTGTAGTAAGACAATTAGCAAGAACTTTTAACAATTACAAAGAAGAAACACAACTACCACAATAATGTCCAACTTTGAAGGAAATATCTCTAGTGTGGTCCAACCAAAGCCAACATCTAATCCACAAAACCCTCCAACTCACCTCAATACAGCAGAGATTAATGTCTACTTATTACAGGTGTCCACCTGTGTTGATTGCTCAAAATTCCTTAGAAGAAACTCAGAAGAATCTATCATCGAATCTGTTTGGCAAAACAAAGCTTTTTAATAAGAGAAGGACGGGGAGAGGGAGAGAGAGTGACTGCTTCTTACCTTCCTGGAAAACTGCTTCCCAAAACTAAACTAAAGACCAAAACAAAAGCAATGATCACCTGACTGCCACAGCTTATCTCCACCTACATGTAAGCAGCATGATGTAAAAGATTTCTTAAAGGTACTCTCACACTCTCAACTCAGCACTTCCCATTACTGCAACACTCTCCCTCTCACATCAACACTAACCTATCATTTCAACGCACACTCTCACCTCAACACACTCCAGCTCACCTCAATACTCCCCTTCTCTCTACACAACCTCCATCACATTGTCATGGCACCCTTTCTCCACAACACATCGAAATTCTCCCTCTCACATCCAAATTCACCACCTGTGATCCACATCTCACTTATCTCAAAACCCACCCTTCCTGATCTCAGCGACCACTCCTATCTAAACACTCCCCACTCTCCTTAATATTCCCTCTCACACATCAACACAGCCCCCTCGCATAAACATTCCTCCTCTCAGCTCAACAGGACCCCTCATCTTAACACTGCCTCAATGGAACAATGCCCCCCTCACATCAAACCTCCCCTTCTCACCTCAACACACTCACTCCTCAAAAACACTTCCCCTCAACTCGGCACTCTCCACCACCTCAATACACTTCCCCAATCCTCAACACATTCCCTCTCATCGCAACAGCTCAATTCTCACCTCAACACTTAGCTTGCACATCTACCTTCTCCCCACAGAGGTCAACATCACCCCTGTCACCAAGAAACCCCCTGTCAGCTCAACACTCCCCCATTCAACACCACTCTCCCCATCCCACCTTAACATATTCCTCCCTCACATCAAACCTCCCTTCTCACCTCCACATTGTCCCACATCCCACAATACCACCCATCTCATCTCTACACTCCCCACCCAGCTTCACACTTTCCCCTTGGGAGTTAAACCTCCTGTCCCACACGGCATGGGAGTTGGAACGGAGGGGCACAGACCAACAAATATCCCATTTCTTCTGGTGGGATTGTCTGATTTTGGGGCGAGCGCGGGAGCCAAATCCCACCCTGTCCCACCTCAACATTCTCCCTTCTCATGTTAGCACCCTCTTCTCATCTCAGCACTCTGCCTCGCCTCAGCTCCCACCATCTCACCTCAGCTTTACCCCCCTCACCTCAACAACCCCCCTCATCCCATCACTCTCTCACTTCCACACACCCCTTTCACCTCATCCATATCTCTCTCTCACATCAACAATTTCTGCTCATTTTAACATTCCCCCATCAGGTCAACGGTTTCATTCTCAAATCTGCACTCCCCCTCGAAGCTCAACAATCTCTGCCTCGCCTCAATACTCCCTCAATCGCCTCAACACTATCTGTGTCTGATCCACACTCCTTCACACCTCAACAATCTTACCTCTCAGCTCAACTATCTCCTCACATCTCACACCAACCCCCTCCTCAACATTTTCCACCCTCACTTCATCATTCTCACTCCACTCAATATATCCCCCTCCTCATAATCCTCCCCCCTCACATCAATATATCCCCCTCCTCATAATCCTCCCCCCCTCACATCAATATATCCTCCTCCTCATAATCCTCCCCCTCTCACATCAATATATCCCCCTCCTCATAATCCTCCCCCCCTCACATCAATATATCCCCCTCCTCATAATCCTCCCCCCCTCACATCAATATATCCTCCTCCTCATAATCCTCCCCCTCTCACATCAATATATCCCCCTCCTCATAATCCTCCCCCTCTCACATCAATATATCCCCCTCCTCATAATCCTCCCCTCCTCACATCAATATATCCCCCTCCTCATAATCCTCCCCCCCTCACATCAATATATCCCCCTCCTCATAATCCTCCCCCCTCACATCAATATATCCCCCTCCTCATAATCCTCCCCCCCTCACATCAACATTCTCCCTCCAACCTCAACACATTCCCTGCCCTCAGCAGCCCCCGTTCCAGCGCACTCGCTCTAACTTACACTCTCCCCATCTCACTTCAACAGTTTCAATTCAAGTCATAACTCTCACTTTCTGCTTAATGCTCCCCCTCCCACCTCAATGCTCCCCCTCCCACCTCAATGCTCCCCCTCCCACCTCAACGCTCCCCCTCCCACCTCAACGCTCCCCCTCCCACCTCAACGCTCCCCCTCCCACCTCAATGCTCCTCCTCCAAACTCAACAAGCTCCCCTCCTACCTCCGCACTCCCTCTCCCAACTCAACACTCTCCGCCCTCACCTCAACGCTCTCCCCCCATATCAACCTGCTCCCCCTCCCGGTCAGCTCTCCTCCCACCTCAACGCGCTGTCCTCCCACCTCAATGCGCGCTCCTCCTCCCACCTCCAAATTCTCTGACTGTCACCTCAACAATCTCATCTTAACTCAAAGTTCCTCCTGTCCCAACATTAACAACTCAACAAAGCTGTTCTCAACTCATTAAAACACTTTTGTCTCATATCCGCCCGTCCCTTTCTCCTCAACACCTCGCCCCTCACCACAATACTCCCCCTCTGACCTTAATACTTCCCTCTCTCACCTCAATATTTCCCTCTGTCCTTAACCCACTCTGTCTACTCACCCCTCACATCAACACTCACCACGTATCACCTCAACACTCACCCACTTTGTCCTCAACTAGAACCCCTCTCACCATAAACCTCACTCACTCTCACCTGCACTGGCCCACTCCAATTTCAAAGCTTCCCCTCTCACCGAAACACTGCCCTCAACTCAGCAATGCCCCCGAAACCTCAACAGTCCCACCCCAGCTCTCCCACTCAACACAACACTCCCACACTCATCACAACACTCCCACACTCAACACAACACTCCCACACTCATCACAACACTCCCACCCTCATCACAACACTCCCACACTCATCACAACACTCCCACCCTCATCACAACACTCCCACACTCATCACAACACTCCCACACTCATCACAACACTCCCACCCTCATCACAACACTCCCACACTCATCACAACACTCCCACACTCATCACAACACTCCCACACTCATCACAACACTCCCACACTCATCACAACACTCCCACACTCATCACAACACTCCCACCCTCATCACAACACTCCCACACTCATCACAACACTCCCACACTCATCACAACACTCCCACACTCATCACAACACTCCCACACTCATCACAACACTCCCACACTCATCACAACACTCCCACACTCATC
The DNA here is from genome assembly GCF_965287045.1 of Carcharhinus amblyrhynchos. NCBI lineage: Eukaryota > Metazoa > Chordata > Chondrichthyes > Carcharhiniformes > Carcharhinidae > Carcharhinus > Carcharhinus amblyrhynchos. The sequence goes on from NW_027650339.1 coordinate 17,013, forward strand.
ACAACACTCCCACACTCATCACAACACTCCCACACTCATCACAACACTCCCACACTCATCACAACACTCCCACACTCATCACAACACTCCCACACTCATCACAACACACTCGCTGCTAACCTGAGCACATCACTATCAATATTCCCCACTCACCCGGACATTCCCCACTCACCCGGACATTCCCCACTCACCCGGACATTCCCCACTCACCCGGACATTCCCCTCTCACCCGGACATTCCCCACTCACCCGGACATTCCCCTCTCACCCGGACATTCCCCTCTCACCCGGACATTCCCCACTCACCTGGAGGTTCCCCACTCACCCGGACATTCCCCTCTCACCCGGACATTCCCCTCTCACCCGGACATTCCCCACTCACCCGGAGGTTCCACCCTCACCCCAGTGTGACCCATCTCACCCCGATGCCCCCCCCCCGACACACACACACACACACACACACACACACTCCTCTCCTCAGGTTAACTCACTTCCTCTCACCTCAAAAGTTCCTTTTCACCTCCACACACTCAGTCTCAACTCAAAACTCTCCCCGATGTCGATGGTCCCCCTGTCCTGTCGGCCGTCTCCCCCCCACCCCCCCTCCCATCGATGTTCTCCCTCCCATCAGCCTTCCCCTCCTCGTATCGGCTTCCCCCCCAACTCTCGTCTGCCTCGCCCCCCCATCAGCCTTCTCCCCTCCCTCTCCCGTCAGCCTTCTTCCGAAATACCCATTATGCAAATCAGCAGAAAGTTGTGAAAAGGTGATCGATCATCCATATAAATTCCCCTCCAGTAACAAACACTCCCACACCCAGCTGACCATCCACCCTCACCCTCAGGTGAGGTTGTTACATAACCTCTCCTAACTTCCAATGAATCACATGCCTTAAAGTTTACTCTTCCACATCCAATTAGTTTCCTTCCTCGTTGCCCCTTCGCATCAAGGGAATTCGAAATGTAAATATGTGGGGTTACAGAGATAGGGCCTGGATGGGATTGCTGTTGGTATGGATGGAATGGGCTGAATGGCCTCCTGTTGCACTGTAGGGATTGCATGATTCAATCATGAGAAATGTCGTGAATTTGCCCTCAGCCCAATACATGATGTCACTGCTTATTTCTCTTTCCTCGCAGTTAACCTGTTCACGATCATTGTCCTATCAAGCAGAAATTGTGGTGTGTCCAAGAAGCCTCCTTCTGCACTGTAGGGATTATATTCTGTGACTTGGTTGTGATTTATAACCTTGACTGTCAGCAGTACCTATAAACCCACCACTGAACCTAGTGGAAAATAGAGAAATAACGGTACAGGTTTAATTGAAATGAGAGGGGAGTTATTTTATTTTTCATTATTTTCGATCAGTACAAAGGAATAAGTTAACAGATATCTTATCTCTTCTCTAAATTTGCGTTGTGAGACTGCATACGTGCAGGTGTTGGTGCAGCAGCTCAAAAGCTGAAGCATGAAGCCCAACTCCCGGATGAACACAGGCAGATACACTGCCTCATAGCCCAGATAACACATTCGCCAATAAATGCAATACACCATGTAGACCACCCAGAGCAGGATGAAGTTCCCTGAGATAATGTATAAAGCAATCATGGACTTCCTGCGATTCTCCATCTCAGGATCACTGGGACTGTCACCAGTGACATTACGCCGGAGTTTTCTGCGGGCTCGGTTAGTTACAAAAATGTACCTGACGGTTAAAGCATTGAACAACAAGACCAAGATAAATGGGATGCATGGTGTTAAAATGTACTGAAAAAATTCGACGGCACCCCACAAGTTTGACTCTGCAACACTCTGTGATACAGCACAGAACCAGGACTGGTTAATGAGCCGGTATTTACTTGTATACATAAAACACCAAAAAATATTTTTTAGAGAAAAGAACACAGCTATTGTTGATAAAACCACAAGTGCAGTTTTCTCCGAGCAGTATTTGGCTTTCAGCCTCTGACAGCAAATGGCGACATATCGATCGAATGTGAAGCTAACTGTGAACCACACAGAACAGTCAGTAACAGCATAAAGTACTGCGGCGTGGATATTGCACACCGGCACATTGCTCAGGAAATTGAATTCCAGACGGTAAACAGCGGGAATGTGCCTCCATATCAGATCGACAATGATGACCAGGAGATCAGCTGTTGCCATGGCTACCAGGTACCTGGTGGCACATTTGGACAAACCACACTTCTCCCGAGACAGTATCAGAATTGTCACCGTGTTAACTGTAAGGGAGTAAAGAGGTTGGGGCAGGTTAAGAGAAAATGCATTCATTTACAAAGGCGATGGCCTAGTGATATCAATGCTAAACTATCAATGCAGAATCTCAGCGAATGTACTGTGGACCTCGGTTCGAATCCCACCACGGCCAATAGAGGAATTTGAGTTCAGTAAGAGTAAATTCTAGTTGCCCCTTAAATGCCATTATTGTACCTGCTCCCACCACCTCCCCAGGCAGTGTATACCAGTCATTCACCACCGTGTATGTAAAAAAAACTCACCTCACTCATCTCCTTGAAACTTTTCCCCACTCACCTTAAACCTATGACCTTTCATACTTGACTTTTCCACCCATGAAGGAGCATCTGACTATCCACTCTGTCCACGCCACTCATAATCTTGTCAACCTCTATCAGGTCACCCTGATTTTCCAGCAGTTTCAGATTCCAGCATTTGCAATATTTTGTTTTTAATCTTATCAATATTGCTTCACTGATGTCTGTTAGGGAATTCAAGATAAAAAATCTAGAATTAACAATCCACTGATAGTCATGAAACCATTGTCAACTGTCGGAAAAACCCATCTGGTTCTTTAGAAAAGGAAATCTTACCTGGTCTGGCCTATATGTGACTCCAGAGCCACACTGAGAGATGTGGTTAACTTTCCAAGGGATGGGGAGTAAATTCTGGCCAACCAGTGACACCCCTGTCCCATGAACGAACAAAATAATTGATGAAATCTGATCGTATTGGTGATTTATAATTAAATTTGCAAAATAATAATTCATAATAGAGTCTGGTCTGAATGATATCTTAGATTAAATCATCGAATCATAGAATCCCGAGAGTGCAGAGGAGGCCATTTGGCCCATCAAGCCTGCACCAACAACAATCCCACCCAATCACTATCTCCTTAACCCCATGTATTTAACCTGTGAGCTCCCCCTGACACTAACAGACAATTCACCAAGGCCAATCAACCTAAGCTGTGCATCCTTGGGTGTGGGAGGAAAATAGAAAATCCGGAGGGAACCCACGCAGACATGGGGAGAGTGTGCAAACTCCGCACAGACATGGTCCCGAGCTGTGAATTGAACCTGGGTCCATGGCACTGTAAGGCAGCACAGGTAATGGGCGGCATAATGGCAGCCTCAGATTGCCAGGGATCTGAGTGAGTATCCGTGTGGAGTTTGCACCTTCTCCCTCTTGTCTACGAGGGATTCCTCTGGTGCACTGGTTTCCTCCCCCATTCAAGATGTGTGGGTTAGGTGAGTTGGCCATACTAAATTGCCCATTAGTGTCCAAATATACACAGGTTAGATGAATTGGCCATGCTAAATTATCCCCTAGTGTTCAAAGATGTATAGGTTACATACATTGGCCTTGCTAACTAGCCCCTTAGTGACCAAAGATGTGCAGGGAGGTAGATTGTCCATGCTAAACTGCCCTTATGTGTCAAAAGGTGTTAGGGTCAGGTAAGATAGCCATTCTAAATTGTTTCTTAGTGTCCAGAGATGTGCACGTTAGGTGCATTTGCCTTGCTAAATTGTCCCTTCGTATCCAAAGACGTGCAGGTTAGGTTGATTGGCATGCTTGATTGTCCCTTAGTGTTCAGTGATGTACACATTAGGTGGATTGACCATGCTGAGTTGCAGCTTAGTGTCCACAGATATGTCGGTTAGGCGGATTGGCCATGCTAAAATGCCCCTTAGTGTCCAAAGATGTGCAGGTTAGGTGGATTGGCCTGGATAAACTGTCCCTTAATGTCCAAATGTGCACAGGTTAGGGGGCTTGGTTACGCTAAATTGCCCCATAGTGTTCAACTGTGTGCTGGTTCAGTGTTTTGGCCATGATAAATTATCCCTTTTGTGTCTATAGATGTGCAGTTTCAGTGGATTGACCATGCTAAATTGCCCTTCATGTCCAAAGATATGCAGGTTATGTGGATGAGACATGCTACATTGCCCCTTACTGTTGAAATATGTGCAGGTTAGGAGGTTTGGCCTGCTGAATAACCCCTTAGTTTCCAAAGATGTGTAAGTTAGGTGAATTGTTCAAGCTAAATTGCCCCTTTGAGTCTAAAGATGTGTAGGTTAGATGCCCTGGCCAGACAAGATGCCCCTTGTATCCAAACATGTATAGGTTGGGTGGATTGTCCATGCAAACGTGCCCCTGTAGGTGGATTGGCCATGCCAAATTGCCATTTATTCAAGATATTCAAAGATGTCGGTTAGGTGGATTGGCTATTTTAAATTGTCCCTCAGAGTCCAAAAATGTGCAGGTAGATGAATTGGAAATGCTGGACTGCCCATTAGTGTCTGAAGATGTGTACGTTAGGTGGATTGGCCACATTAAGTTGCACTATAGTGTACAAAAATGTGCAGGTTAGGGAGCTTGGCCGTGCTAAATTGACTCTTACTGTCCAAATACATGTGGGTTCAGTGGATTGGTCACGTTAAATTGCCCCTCAGTCTTCACCATGTGTATGTTGGGTGAATTCATCTTACTAAATTGCCCCTTAGTGCCCAATGATTTGCAGATTAGGTGGATAGGCTATGCTAAATTGCCGCATAATATCCAAAGATGGTGGCATGCTTTTAGATTGATTTAATTTATTGTTGTCATATGTATTAACATACATGAAAGCATTTATTATATAGACAAAATATACTCTTCATAGAGAAGGAAACAAGAGAGTGCAGAATGTATTGTTTCAGCCATAGCTAGGGACAGAGAAATATTCACTTAATGCAGGGTAGGTTCATTCAAATATCTGACAGCAGTCGGGAAGAAACTGTTCTTGAGTCGGTTGGTAGGTGACCTCAGACTTTTGTATCTTTTTCCTGAAGGGAGAAGGTGATGTGTGGGATCCTTAATTATGCTGGTTGCTTTGCTGAGGCAATGGGAAGTGTAGACAGAATCAATGGATGGGAGGCTTGTTTGCGTGATGGATTGGGCTACATTCACAACCTTTTGTAGTTTCTTGCGGTCCTGGGCAGAGCAGGAGCCCATACCAAGCTATGATACAACCAGAAAGAATGCTTCCTATGGTGCATCTGTAAAGGTCGGAGAGAGTCGTAGCTGACATGCTAAATTTCCTTAGTCTTCTGAGAAAGTAGATGCATTGGTGGGTTTTCTTAACCATAGTTTCAGCATTGGGGAGGGGGGAGTGGGAGGCTTGGAACCAGGACATGTTTTGGTGATCTGGACACCTAAAACATTGGAGCTCTCGACTAGCACCGTGATTGGCACTGCTACCTCACAGCGCTAGGGACCCGGGCTCAACTCTAGCCTCACATAACTGTCTGTGTGGAGTTTGCACATTCTCCCTGTGTCTGACTGGGTTTCCTCCAATAGTCCAAAGATGTGCAGTTCGGTGGATTGGCCATGCTAAACTGACCCTAGTGTGAGGGGATTAAAAGGGTAAAATACATGGGGTTACGGGAATAGGGCCTGGGTGGGATTGTGGTCAGTGCAGACTTGATGGGCAGAATGGCCTCATCCTGCACTATAGGGACTGTTCACGTTTTGCAGGTTCGGTGGACTGGCCGTGCTAAATTGCCCCATAGTGTCCAAAGATTTCCAGCTCAGGCTGATTGAACAATAAAGGGACAATTCAGAATGACCAAAGTTGTGAAGGTTAGATGTATTGCCTATGGTCAGTGGTCCCTTAGTGCTCTAAGATGTGCAGGTTAAGTGCGTTAGCCATGCAAAATTGCCCCTTAGTGTCCAAAGTCTAGGTTAGGTGGATTGGCCATGCAAAATTGCCTGTCATATCCAAAGATGTGGCAGTTAGGTGAATTGGCTGTGGTAAATTGCTCCCTCACGTCCAAAGATGTGCAAGTTAGGTGGATTGGACATGGTAAGTTGCCACCTTGTCTCCAAAGATGTGCGGGTTCGTCAGATTGGCCATGCTAAATTGCCCGATGTAATCAAAGATGGTGGCGCGGTGGCACAGTGGTTAGCACTGCTGCCTCACAGTGCCAGGGACCCGAGTTCAATTCCAGCCTAAAGTGAAGTTTGCACGTTCTCCCTGTGTCTGCATGGGTTTCCTCCGAGTGCTCCAGTTTCCTCCAATAGTCCAAAGATATGCGGGTTAGGTGGAATGACCATGCTAAACTGACCCTAGTGTCAGGAGACTACCAGGATAAATATGTGGGGTTACGGGAATAGGGCCTGGGTGGGATCATGGTCAGTGTAGACTCAATGGGCGGAATGGCCTCATTCTGCATTGTAGGGATTCTATGATCCTCTGATGTGTAGGTTAGGTCAATTGACCATACTTAATTGCCCCGATTGTCCAGGATGTGCAGGTTAGGTGGATTGGCCATGACAAATTGCCCTTAGTGTCCAAAGATGGGCAGGATAGTTGGATTGGCCGTGCTAAATTGGCACTTAACGTGCAAAGATGTGCAGCTTCGGTGAACTTGCCATGTTAAATTGCCTATTTGTTTATAAAGATGTGTAAGTGAGGTGGATTGCATTTGCTAAATTCCCTTTAGTGTCAAAAGATGTGAGGGTTAGGAGATAATGCCATGCTAAATTGCCCCTTAGTTTCCAGAGATGAAGGTTTTGTGTATTTGCCATTCTAATTGGCCCTTAGTGTCTAAGGATGTGAAGGTCATGTGGATTGGCCATGCTAAGTTGCCCCTTAGTGTTCCAAAGATGTGCAAGTTACAAGTATTGACAATGCTCAATTGCCTCTTATGTGTCCACGTACACATGGGTTAGGTGGATTGGCCATTCTAAGTTGCCCTTTGTGTCCAAAGATGTGCAGGTTAGGTGGATTTGCCATGCTAAATTGCCACTTAGTGTCCAGATAAGCGCAGGTTAGGGGGCTTGATCATGCTAAATTTCCCCTTAGTATTCAATGATGTGCAGATTTGGTGGATTGACCGTGCTAATTTGCATCTGAGTGACCAAAGATATGTGGGCTAGGTGGATTGGCCGTGCTAAATTGCCCCATAGTGTCCAAAGATGGCTGCCTTCTAGCACAGTGGTTAGCACTGCTGCCTCACAGCGCCAGGCACCCAGGTTCAATTCTGGCATAGGGTGACCGTCTGTGTGGGGTTTGCACGTTCTCCCCATGTCTGCTTGGGTTTCCTCTGGCTGTTCCGGTTTCATCGCACAGATGTACATTTGGGAGGATTGGCCATGTAAATGCCCGAGGTTACAGGGATAGGGCGGATGGGAGGCCCTGGGTGGAATGTATAGAAGTTGGGAAGTTATGTTGCAGTTGTACGGGGTGTTGGTGAGCCTGCACCTGGGGTTTTCTGTTCAGTTTGGATCACCTTGCTGTCGGAAATATGTTATTAAACTGGACAGAGGGCAGAAGAGTCTAACCTCAGTGGTTGGTAAGTTGATGGAGAAGATTTTGAGGGACAGGATTTATGAGCATTTAGAGAAGTTCAGTATGATCAGAAATAGTCAGCATGGTTTTGTCAAGGGCAGGTCGTGCCTTACAAGCCTAGTTGAGTTATTTGAAAATGTGACTGGACACATTGACAAAGGAAGAGTGGTGGATGTGGTTTATATGGACTTCAGCAAGGCATTTGATAAAGTCCCCCACGCAAGACTTCTTGAGAAGGAGAGAGGGCATGGGATCCAAGGGGCTTTGGTCTTTTGGATGCAGAAGGCAGAGAGTGGTCACCAGTGGAGTGCCCCAGGGATCTGTTCTAGGACCCTTGCTGTTTGTCATTTTCATAAATGACCTGGATGAGGAAGTGGAGGGATGGGTTAGCAAGTTCGCCGACGATTCATTATTAAACAGGCTTACAAAAAATTCATTATTGCCTGTTTAATAATGAATTTTTTGTCTCCACAGGCATTTAAGCCCAGCAAGGGGCATGCATGCGGCAGGTTGTAGTGGGCTGCTCTTGGACGTTGCTTCGGGAGTTGCCTATTGCTTCATGTCGTTAGTGTGCTTAAACTGGACCATCGAGGGCAACATGACTGCTCAGAGACTATCTCTGTTGCTGTGCAGACACATGGATTTGGGCCTGTGTCTGTGGGAGTTTGCACGTTCTCCCCGTGGTTGCGTGGGTTTCCTCCGGGTGCTCCGGTTTCCTCCCACATCCCCAAAGATGTGCTTTTAGGCTGATTGATTGGGTACTAAATTGTCCCTAAATTGGACCTCCCTGATCCTCGCACATTAGGCGTAGACTAAAATCATGAATAGGACACTGAGACAGTGGGACGGCGGCGCGGGCTCGTTGGGCCAAAGGACCTGTTTCCCGTGCTGTGTTGTTCTTTGTTGTTCTTTGTTCTTTGATACGAAGGTTGGTGGTATTGTGGATAGTCTGGAGGGATGTTAGAAGTTGCAGCGTGACATAGATAGGATGCAGGACAGGGCGGAGAAGTGGTAGATGGACTTCAACACAGATAAATGTGTAGTGGTCCATTTTGGCAGGACCAATGGGATGAAGGAATACAATATCAAGGGCAGGACTCTTAGCTGTGTTGAAGAGCAGAAGGATCTTGGGGTCGGGGTCCGTAGGACTCTTAAATCGGCCTCGCAGGTGGAGGATGTGGTCAAGAAGGCGTATGGTGTACTGGCCTTCATTAATCGAGGGACTGAGTTTAGGAGTCGGGAGGTAATGCTGCAACTTTATAAGACCCTTGTCAGACCCCACTTGGAGTACTGTGCGCAGTTCTGGTCGCCTCACTACAGGAAGGATGTGGAAGCTATTGAGAGGGTGCAGAGGAGATTTACAAGGATGTTGCCTGGATTGGGAGGCATGCCTTATGAAGATAGGTTGAGGGAGCTGGGACTCTTCTCCCTGGAGAGACGAAGGTTGAGAGGCGACCTGATAGAGGTTTATAAAATGTTGAGAGGAATAGATAGGGTGGATTCTCAGAGGCTATTTCCCCGGGTTGAAATGGTTGCTACAAGAGGAAACAGGTTTAAGGTGCTGGGGAGCAGGTAGAGAGGAGATGTTCGGGGTAAGTTTTTCACTCAGAGGGTGGTGAGTGAGTGGAATCGGCTGCTGTTGGTGGTGGTAGAGGCGAACTCGCTGGGGTCTTTTAAAAGACTTCTGGATGAGTATATGGGATTTAATGGGATTGGGATTTACAGGTAGTTCTATGGCCTGGTAGGTATGGATATGATCAGCGTAACTCGTGGGCCGTAGGGCTTGTTTGTGCTGTAGTTCTCTATGTTCTATAAGAGATTTACAAAGATGTTGCCAGGACTCAAGGGACTGAGTTATAGGGAGACATTTGACAGGCTAGAACTTTTTTCTCTGGACCATAGGAGGCTGAGGGGTGATCTTATCGAGGTGTATCAGGACACGAGAGGCATGGATAGGTTGAATCGCTAACTTGAGGGTATAGGTTTAAGTTACAATGGGAATGAATTAATGGGAATCTGAGGAGTAACTTTTTTCTTACAAGAGGGTGGTAGATTTGTGGAATGAACTGCCAGAGGAATTGATTGAGGCAGGGATATTGACAATATTTAAAAGGTTTTTGGGCAGATACATGGATAGAAAAGGTTGAGGGATTCGGGCCAAATACAAGCAAGTGGGTTAGGTTTGGATGGTCTTTTTGGTCCAGTTTGGGCTGGAGGGCCTGTTTCTGTGCCGTAGACTCTATGATTCTGCTCTAGGAAAGGATGAGGTGAAATTGCCAGAGGGGAGTTCACACCAGTGAATAAATGACTTTGAAATAAACCTGTCAAAGAATGTATTTTTAAATTCCTTCGTGGGACATGGGTGTCAGTGGCTGGCCAGCATTTACTGCCTATCCCTAGTTGCCCTCGAGAAGGTGGCAGTGAGCTTCCTTCTTGAATCGCTGCAGTCCATGTGCTGAGGGTTGACCCACAAAACCGTTAGGGACGGAATTCCAGGTTTTTGACCCAGTGGTTGTGAAGGAACGGCCAATATATTTCAAAGTCAGGATGTTGGGTGGCTTGGAGAGGAACTTGCAGGTGGTGATGTTTCCATGTATCTGTTGCCCTTGTCCTTCTAGATGGAAGCTGCTGTGGGTTTGGTAGGTGATATCTAAGAATCTTGTAGATATACACATTGCAGTGTATCTTGTAGATAGTACACACTGCTGAGTATCGGTGGTGAAGGGATTGGATGTTTGTAGATGTGATGCCAAATCGAGCAGGGCTGGTTTGCCCTGGATGGTGTCAAGCTTCTTGTGTGTTGTTGGAGCTGCACCCATTCAGGCAAATGGGGAGCATTCCATCACACTCCTGACTTGTGCCTTGAAGATGGTAGATAAGATCTGGGGAGTCCGGAGGTGAGTTACTCATCGCGTTATTCTTAGCTTCTGACCTGATCTTGTAGCCACTGTGTCTATGTGGCAAGTCCAGTCCAATCTCTGACCAATGATAACCCCAAGGTTGGGGGAACAACACAACAACATTGTACGCTCGTAAATGTAACCAATGGTATCACAGCCCCACATAAATCATAGAATCGTACAATGCAGAGGTGGCCCTTCGGCCCATTGAGTCTGTACCAACACACAAGAAACACCTGACCTACCCAATCCTATTTCCCAGTACTTGGTCCATAATCTTGAATGTTATGATGTTATGATCTTGAATGTTATGATAAATACTCATCCAGGTACTTTTTAATGGATGTGAGGCAGCTAAGTTTTTAAGTGCACTTATTATTGTCACAAGTAGGCTTACATTACATACATTGGGGCAGCATTGTAGCACAGTGGTTAGCACTGCTGCTTCACAGCACTAGGGACCCGGGTTCGATTCCCGGCTTGGGTCACCCTCTGTGCATAGTTTCCTCACATCCCCCCTCTAAACTTCCTGTCCGTCACTTTGAACCAATGTCACCTGGTGACTGACTCTTCAACTCAGGGGAACTGCTGCTCCTTATCCACTCTGCCATGTCCCTCATAATCTTGTAACAACACAAAAAACGTTATCCAAGTTATCACTAGACAAACGTGATTTAACTGACGGCAATCTGAGAAACAATAATAAATAGCGATGTAATTGAACAGATACATTGCAATATGATACTGAGGGTTACCTGGTTCACGAATTGCATCCAGCCATTGAAACACGAGTTAAAGAAATAACAGGGAAGAAGTGTCACTTACAAGGAACACCGAAAGCAGCTAGTATAGGATAGTATATTTTCTGTACATCGTTGAAAGCAAATTTTATCCTCATCAGCGTCATGAATGACCACCCGGAGCTTGGGCCTTGCAAGGAAAACCCTGATCTGTGATACTCCAGCATTTTGCTTCGATCCTCAACCCACTTCCCATGAGGAAGCACTAAATCCACAGGCAGAGTCAGATGGAAGCTCCCAGATATATCAAACTGCAAACCCTCTGGTGATTCACTGAGGGTCCATGGGGGGTTGCTTTAGTTCCAGCCACTGAACAAACAGTGAAGGCAGTAGAACTTTGTTACCACAACACGTCTTTGTCGTGGAACAAAGCAGATTTATGGCTTGTTGTGTTCAAAGTCAGTTCCAACTGTTAAGAGGTCAGCAATCTATTAGAATGATTCATTCAAAGAATCCCTACAATTCAGAAAGGGGAAAAAGAAACAAATTGGAAATGAATTGTGTTGTTGAACACAGCTGTAAAATGGGAGGAGGCTGCAATGTTTCATGTTGTTTGTATGATGCAGTGTAAAAGATCTGTCCCAGAATTTACCCACCCCACTGGGTTTGGAGCAGGTGAGGGGTGGACCATGAAACTGTCCATGGACCTTGGACAGGATTTTCCAGTCTTGGATCGAGCAAGGTCATACAATCCTGCCCCTTGGGGGATATGTTTTAAAGTTTATTTATTAGTGTCAGAAGTAGGCTTACCTTAACACCGCAATGAGTTTGCTGTGAAAATCCCCAAGTCACAACATCCTGGTGCCTGTTCAGGGACACTGAGGGAAATTTTAACATCGCCAATGCTCCTAACCAGCACGTCTTTCAGACTGTGGGTGGAAACTAGAACAGCCAGAGGAAACCCATGTAGACATGGGGAGAGTGTGCAGATTCCAAACAGTCAGTGACCCCAGCCAGGAATCGAACCGAGTCCCTGGTGCTGTGAGGTAGAATTTCAGAGAAGCTTTTGCAGAGGCTCTGCTAACTTTCCTTGGCATTCCATCGTGTTTCCCCCATCAATAGCGAAATGGTGTGGACACTGGGAGACTCCCCTGACTTCCTGCTATAGCCTGAACCACAGATCCAGTTCTCTGCTATGCTGGTGATGCCACACAATCTCTACAGTGCAGAGATAAAGGCTATTTAGCCCATTGAGCTTGTACCGACTGTCCAAAACGACACCCATCCCCGTACCCATCTATCCATTTAGTAAGGTTAATTCACATAATCTGTTCATTCTTGACAGTTGAACATAGAACATTCCAGCACAGTACAGGCCCTTTGGCCCTCGATGTTGTGCTAACCAGTGGAACCAATCTAATGGCCCTCTAACCTAAACTATTCCAATGTTATCCATATGCCTGTCCACTGACCATTTGAACACCCTTAAAGTTGGCGAGTCCACTACTGCTGCAGGCAGGGCATTCCACACCCTTACTACCCTCTGAGTAAAGAACCTACCTCTGACATCCGTCCTATAATTACCATCCCTTAATTTAAAGCTATGTCCCCTCATGTTAGCCATCACCATCCGAGGAAAAAGGCTCTCACTGTCCACCCTATCTAACCCTCTGATCATCTTGTATGCCTCAATCAGGTCACCTCGTAACCTTCTTCTCTCCAATGAAAACAACCTCAAGTCCCTCAGCCTTTCCTCATAAGACCTTCCCTCCATACCAGGCAACATCCTGGTAAACCTCCTCTGCACCCTTTCCAATGCCTCCACATCTTTCTTATAATGCGGCGACCAGAACTGTACGCAATACTCCAAGTGCGGCCGCACCAGAGTTCTGTACAGTTGTAACATGACCTCACGGCTCCGAAATTCAATCCCTCTACCAATAAAAGCTAACACACCGTACGCCTTCTTAACAACCTTATCAACCTGGGTGCCAACTTTCAGGGATCTATGCACATGTACCCCGAGATCTCTCTGCTCGTCGACACGACCAAGAGTAATTACCAAGGGGTAATTTATAATGACCAACCCACCTAACCTACGCACAATCCATCTAACTTGCACTTCTTTGGATGCCGAGGGGGAATTTAGCATGGCCAATCACCTAACCCTCACATCTTTTGAATGTGGGAGGAAACTGGAGCACCCGGAGGAAACCCATGTAGACACAGGGAGAATGTGCAAACTCCGCACAGACTCCCAAATTGAACCCGGCTCCCTGACACTGTGAGGCAGCAGTGCTACTAACTGTGTCACCGTGTTGCTCTAATTAAACCTAATTTCCATCAAAGCTCAGCAAATTTTATCTTCAAGGTCACATTGGAAAGCCACAATTGATTTTTCCTCTGTCACTCACCTTAGACAGTACATTCCAGCTCATGCCCACACACTGCATGATGATGTTTAACCTTCATGTGGGTTTTTTTTTATTGCCCGAGAGCTCAAACCCGTTTTCTCTGCCATTCAGACCTTCCAAATGCGGGAACAGTTTCTCCATATCCACAGGGCAGGATTTTTCAGCCGCACTGTCCCCAAAACCGGAAAATCCCATCCGAGGACAATGGGCCTTTCTTGTGGGCGGAACCGGGAAATTCACTCCAGTGTCCAAACACTTCATCATGATTACAACGATCAAATTTCCCCTCAGCCATTGGAAGACAGCATCCTTGTGCCCTGCAATGGTTCACAGTCACTGAACTTCTTCAGTTCTGGAACCTTCTACTGCCTTCACATCCTTCCTAAAGTTGGCTGATCAGTACAGTCTGCTGTTCTCCCCGCTACTTCACTTGCTCCCTTTAAGGCCATAGAGTCATCCAATCCCTGCAGAGGCCATTTGGACCATTGAGACTGCATCAACTCTCTGACAGAGTAACATACACAGACCCCCCCACCGTCATACCTTGAATCTACACACATTTACCATGGACAATGCACCCAACCTGCACATCATTGGACACTGAGGGATTATTCACCCTGGCCAATACACCTAACCCACACATCTTTGGACACTAAGTCCAATTTAGCATGGCCAATCTAACTCACCTACACATCTTTGGACTGTGGGAGGAAACAGGAGCACCCGAAGAAAACCCACACAGACACGGGGAGAATGTGCACAGTCACCCAGATCAGAATTGAACCCGGGTCCCTAGTGCTGTGAGGCAGCAGTGCTAACCACTGTGCTGCCTACAATACTACCGAGGAATTATTCAATGAATGGTAGGACCTGAGGAAGTTCTGTGGAACAACGGGACTTTGGCGTCTTTGTCTACAAATCCCAGAAGGCGGAAGGCCATGTCGGTAAGGTGTGAAAAAGGCAGATGGGACATGACTTTATCAATCGAGGCACAGATTCCATAAGCAGGGGAATCATGATGGAGTTGTATAGACCTTTGGGGAGGGCACAGTTGGAGTACTGTGTGCCGTTCCGATCGCCACATTATAGGAAAGATGTGATCAAACAGAAGCAGGTGCAGGGGAGATTCACCAGGATGCTGCCTGGGATGGAACATTTAAATTATGAAGAGAGGATCAGCTTGGATTGTTTTTATTGGAGCTGAGAAAACTGAGGGGTGACCTGATTGAGGTGTACAAGATTATGAGAGATACGGGCAGGTGGATAAGGAGCAGCTGCTCCCCTTAGCTGGAGTGTCAGTCACGAGGGGACATAGGATCAAGGTGAGGGCAGGAGGTTTAGGGGGGAAGTGAGCAAAAACTTTACCCAGAGGGTGGTGAGGGTCTGGAATGTGCTGCCTGGGAGGGTGGAGGGGGTGGGATGTCTCTCATCCTTTAAAAAGTACCTGGATGAGCACTTGGCTCATCATCACATTCAGGATGATGGGCCAAGTGCTGGAAAGTGGGATTAGGTGGGAGTTCAGGAGTTTCTAATGTGTCAGTGCAGACTCGATGGGCTGAAGGGCCTCTTCTGTACTTCATTATTCTAAATTTGGGAATGAGAATGTAGTTTAGTTCTGAAGAGAAATGCGGCAAATTCAAAGATGGTCACAGGAACAGCTCAGGCAGTGAAAGAAGAAATTTCAGAGCAAACACACATGACTTTGTTGTGATAGAGTATAAAATGCTAGCAGACTGAGGAACATAGGAATTAGGAGTAAAAGTCAGCAAATTCAACCCTTTGAGCCTGTTGCACCATTCAATCAGATCATGGCTGATCTCTCCCTGGTCTCAAATCCACCTCCCCACCTGTTCCCAAGATTTTTTTTAAATTAGAAATGTCTCTATCTCCTTGAAACATTCAATGATTCAGACTCCACTGCGCTACGGGGCAGTGAGTTATAAAAACTCCCCACCCTCTGTGAGAAGTAGTTCCTCCCTATCTCAGTTTTAAATTTATCGATCTCAGCCTATACCTGTGATCTCTAGTTCGAGGCTGCCCAACAAGAGGAAACATTTGGTCTACATTTACTTTCAAAAATGTATATACCTTGATCAGATCCGCTCTCATCCTTCTAACCTCCAGCGAGTACAAACACAAACTGTTCAATCACACCTCATACATCAAATCTTTCATCCCCAGAATCAATCTGGTGAACTTTCACTGAGCTGTTTCCAATGTCACCACATCCTCCCTCAAATAAGGACACAGAACTGGACACAACGTTCCAGATGTGTTCTCACCAAAACCTTATACAACTGAAACAACTCCTTTCAATATTTATAATAATGCTTTTTCCATTTTAATTAGAGGGTGCAGCTGCACACAGACTTTGTGATTCATGAATTTCCAACAGATCAGAGAAGGAATTTCAGCCAAAGGGTAGAAATTGTGTGGAACAACATCTGTCTTTCTAAACCTGTCAACCCATTCATCCAATCCATCCGATCTGTCCATCCATCCATCTAACCTTCCATCCAATCTAACAATCCAGCCATCCAATCTATCATAAGAACATAAGAAATAGGAGCAGGAGTCGGCCATCTGGCCCTTTGAGCCTGCCCCGCCATTCAATAAGATCATGGCTGATCTGTCATGGCTCAGTTCCACATTCCCACCCTCTCCCCATAACCCTTAATCCCCTCTCCTATCAAAAACCCATCAACCCACATCTTAAATATATTTAGCGAGGCAGCCTCCACCACTTCAACAGGCAGAGAATTCCAGAGATTCACCACCCTTTGAGTGAAGAAGTTCCTCCTCAACTCCGTTCTAAACCACCCCCCCTTTATCTTGAGGCTGTGCCCCCTAGTCCTACTGTCCTGTCTGAGCGGGAAGAGTCTCTCCACCTCTATCCTATCCATCCCATTCATCATCTTATACGTCTCAATGAGATCTCCCCTCATTCTTCTAAACTCTAACGAGTACAAGCCTAGTTTATTCAGCCTCTCCTCATAGCTCAACCCCCTCAACTCCGGTATCAGCCTAGTAAACCTCCTCTGCACTCCCTCCAAGGGCAAAATATCCTTGCGTAAGTACGGCACCCAAAACTGCACACAGTACTCCAGCTGCGGCCTCACCAATGCCCTATACAGCTGCAGCAAGACCTCCCTACTTTTATATTCAATCCCCCTCGCTATGAAGGCCAGCATCCCATTAGCCTTCCTGACCACCTGCTGCACCTGCAGGCTGGGTTTTTGCGACTCAAGCACAAGGACCCCGAGGTCCCTCTGCACCGTCGCCTGCTGCAGTTTTTCACCCCGTAAGTAATAGTCCTTCCTACCATTATTCCTACCAAAGTGGACCACCTCACACTTGCCAACATTAAATGCCATTTGCCAGTTCCTGGCCCATTCGCCCAGCCTATCTAGATCCTTCTGCAGACTCTCCACACCCTCCGCACAATTTGCCATTCCGCCAATCTTGGTGTCATCAGCAAATTTCGACACCATACACTCGGTTCCCTCCTCCAGATCATCTATATAAATGGTAAATAGCTGAGGCCCCAGCACCGACCCCTGGGCCACTCCACTAGTCACCATCCGCCAATCTGAATGGCACCCATTAACCCCCACTCTCTGCCTCCTATTTGACAGCCAATCCTCTATCCACGC
The DNA here is from genome assembly GCF_965287045.1 of Carcharhinus amblyrhynchos. NCBI lineage: Eukaryota > Metazoa > Chordata > Chondrichthyes > Carcharhiniformes > Carcharhinidae > Carcharhinus > Carcharhinus amblyrhynchos. Next base: position 34,305 of record NW_027650339.1, read on the forward strand.
TAACACCCTACCTCCAACTCCATGCCCCCTGACCTTCTGCAATGACCTCTTGTGAGGTACCTTGTCAAACGCCTTCTGAAAATCAAGACCACATCCACCGATTAGATCCATGCAGCTCATGAACCTCCAAGGGGATAGATTCAGGCCTGCCTTGTCCACTCCGCACATTTAAACTCTTCTTTAAAGAAAGATGTATCTTCTCTCAGAAGCTTCACAGAGCCTGTTTCAGATGGAAATCAGGTCAAGTTATTCCAGACAGGGAGCAGTCTGCTAACAAGATCCTGTCCCTCAGTAACATTTATCACCAACAACTATCATTTAAAGCCAAATTCATTGGTAAAGATATTGCACCTGCTCAGAACACAACCAGAACATTATTTTAAATTTAAACCCCAATCATCACAAAGTCTCACCATGGAGAGGTAAACATAGGAGGATTAGAGCTCCAGGCTGATCTGCTTATTCACAGCATCCTCACAGTCCTTGTGGTAGTTCTCACACACTTGGGAAGCCATTATCACCTATTAGACTCTGAGATGAATACAAGTGGGACCAACTCACCTTAAATCCCCAGACTCACATCCCAACTGATCCCGCACCATTCCCAGTAACCAATCAGAACGACAAACTCCTTAGAGGGAACCAATCAGGAATGGGATGATCATTTGGACCAGGGAACATTCTGATTGGATCAGACAAGTTCAAAACTGCAGCTCATGGGAAGTGAAACTGACCAATCATGTTCTTGGGTCGGGTCTTTTGGGCGGGTCAAACAAGTAAACAAACTTAAATTACGTTCGGACAAAAAAAAGGGGGCAGCTCCCCAGAAGGAGGGGGAACGGCCCGAACAGAAACAAAAGGTACAAAGGAAACTTAAAACACGTCAAATCAAAATGTGATTATCGGGGTCTATAAGGCACCTCAGCCCCTGCGGTGCCCAACGGGCACGGAAAGCCTCGACTGTGCCCGCGGACACCGCGTGCTCCCTCTCCAGGGACACCCGGCTGTGAACGTAGCCGCGGTAGAGGGGCAGGCAGTCGGGACGGACGGCCCCGTCGATCGCCCGCTGCCTGGACCTGCCAATGGCGCGTTTCGCCAGGCCCAGGAGCAGGTTCACGAGGAGGTCGGTGTCCCTCCCCTCCCCTCTCCGCACCGGGTGTCCGTAGATCAGGAGCGTGGGACTGAAATGCAAACAGAACATCAATAAAAGGTTCTTCAGAAAATCAAAAAGGGAGTGCAATCTATAACACAAAACGTAGACGTGGTCCACGGATTCCACAAGGCCACAGAAAGAGCAGTCTCGGGAGTCCGTGAGCCAGTGAATCCGACTGTTGCACGGCACCGCCGCGTGCAGCACCCTCCACCCCAGGTCCCCGAGGTCATTGGGGGAGATCCCTCCGTAGAGGGACCTCCATCGGGGACCTCCGCCGCCCGGGGGTAACAAGGCCCGCCAAGGTGTGTCCGGGCCACGGGCGAGGGAGTGGTAGTGGAAGGTGTGCAGCAGCAGCCCGTACAGGAAACGCCTCCGCGCGCTGGAAAAGGGCACGGAGGACATTCCCGCGAGGCGGCTCGCGCTGTGGGGCACCTGACCCGGGGAGGGGGGTCTCGGCTTCGGGCCAATGTGGAATTCCGCCCGAACAGGGGAACGCTCGGACGGGATCCCACCGCACGCCCGAGCCGCCTCGAGCTGGCGTGTGCTTTCGGGGCCCAGCACGACCGTCCTAAGGTCTTGGATGGCTTTGGCCGCGCGCCGGACGGACACCCCCGTGCGCTCAGCCAGCACGCCAGGGTTCATCCAGCCCGCTCCTCCGCCGTCCAGCACGTCCCCGATCCTGGTCACCCCGGCCTCCACAGCCTCCCTCTCCGTCAGCCACCTGAAGTTATACGGCTGGAGGTGCGGATTCCTGAGCAACGGCTCTCGCACGAGGGCCGCTACTCCTGACGGGGGAGAACTGCGCCGCGAGGCGACCGCGTTCCAGACGGTGAGGAGGTCCTGGTAAAAGACGGGCAGCTCCCACAACGAGGTCGAAACGCACCCCAGATTGAGGTGCAGGAGCTGCACGTCATAATTGAGGCCACGCCACTGGGGGAAGAAATACGTGGCCAGGGCGCACCATCGTGGAGGAGGCTTGACGTAAAGGTATCTCTGCAGGGTCTGGAGGCGGAAGGTCGCTATCTGTGTGCGGAGGCACACCAGACCTTGGCCGCCCTCCTCAAGCGGGAGATGCAGGACCTCGGCAGCGACCCAGTGCAGTCGATTGTCCCAGAAGAACCGCACGAGGGTTCTCTGGATATTGGTGACAAAGCCAGGGGGAGGGGTCAAAGCGACCAGCCGGTACCACAACATGGAGGCCACCAGCTGGTTTATGACCAGAACTCGCGCCCTGTAGGACAGCACTCGGAGCAGTCCTGTCCAGCGAGCCAGGCCGGCAGAGACTTTGGCCTCCAGCTCCCGCCAGTTCTCTGGCCAGGATCCCTCGGCTGGGCAGAGATGGACCCCCAGGTAGAGGAGGTGGGTCGTGCTCCAGGTGAAAGGCCTGAGCTCCTCCGGAAGGGGGTCCGTCTCCCAGGGACCGACCAGGAGTCCGGAACACTTGGCCCAGTTGATCCTGGCGGAGGAGGCGGCGGAGTACACCGCCTGGCATTCTCGCATCCTCCGCAGGTCAGCCGGGTCCGTGAACACCAGGAGCACGTCGTCGGCGTAAGCTGACAGGACCACCCCTACGTCCGGGCCGCGCAGAGTCAAACCCGACAACCTCCTCCGCAAGAGGCGCAGGAAGGGCTCCACGCACACGGAATAGAGTTGGCCGGACAAGGGGCAGCCCTGCCGAACTCCTCTCCCGAAGCGAAGGGGCGCCGTCAGCGACCCGTTAACCTTAATCAGACACTCTGCGGCAGAGTAATCGGATCCGGGCCACAAACTGCGTCCCGAACCCGAATGCCCGCAGAGTCCCGAGTAAATACTCGTGCCCCACCCTGTCGAACGCCTTCTCCTGATCTAAGGACAATGCGGCGCTGGACAGACCAGCCCTCTGGGAATGATGGATCAGGTCCCGGACCAGATGGATGTTATCGTGGATGGAGCGGCCCGGGACCGTGTAGGACTGGTCAGGGTGGATCATGTGGTCCAGCACGGATCCGAGGCGCAGAGACAAGGCCCCGGCGAAGATTTTGTAATCGGTGCTGAGGAGGGAGACCGGGCGCCAGTTTCTCAGCAACCGGAGATCCCCCTTCTTGGGCAGCAGGTCAATGACGGCCCTGCACCACGAGAGGGGCATCTCCCCGCTCGCAATGCTCTCCCCCAGGACCCCCGCGTAGTCGCCCCCCCAGGACGTCCCAGAACACCCTGAAGAACTCCACGGTCAGCCCGTCCATTCCCGGGGCCTTACCCCGTCCGAGGCCGGTCAGCTCGGCCAGGGTGATGTCGGCCTCCAGCCGACCCACGCCCTCTGGGCTGACCTGCGGCAGGTCCTCCCACAGAACTCTGCGGGCATCCTCGCCGGACGGATCCGGAGAGAAGAGGGAGGTGTAATAATCCCGGGCGACGGCCCGGATCCCCTCCGGATCCGAGACGGGGGAACCGTCGTGGGCCAGCAGCGTAAGGAGCTGCTGACGGTCAGCCCGGCCTTTTTCCAGTGAGTAGAAGAAGGGAGAGCCGCGGTCCAGGTCCACTCGGAACTGGATCCGCGACCTCACGTACGCGCCGCGGGACCCGACCAGTTGCAGGTCCCGCAGCGCGTCCTCCTTCTCCCTGTACTCCAGACGCAGGGCCGGGTCCGCGTCGGGCCGACCCAGACGGGCCTCCAGGTCGAACAGCTCCTTCTCCAACTCCTCGAACCTGGATTTCCGCCTCCTCGTCGACCCCCTCGCCTACTCCTGACAGAAGGTACGGACGTGAGTCTTGCCCACGTCCCACCAGAGCCTCAAGGAGGGGAAGCCTCCCCGCTTCCTTCTCCAGCCGGCCCAGAATCGACGGAACGAGTCCAGGAAGCGCTCGTCCTCCAGCAGCGAGTTGTTAAAGTGCCAGTACGCGGAGCCCCGCCGGACACGGGACAGGACAAAGTCCGCCCACACCAGGTGGTGGTCCGCGCTCGGCACCTGCCGCACGGAGGCCGAGGAGACGGCGGACACGTACGCCCTCGAGACGTACAGGCGGTCGAGTCTAGACGCTCCGGCCCCAGGCCTCACGTCAGTGAAAGCTCTGGAGCCGGGATGGAGATGTCTCCAGACGTCCACCAAGTGGTGGGTCCCGAGCAGGTCCCGCAACTTCCCCATCGCCGGGGTGCGCCACCAGGGACCGGTGCGGTCCCGTGCCTCGAGGGTACAGTTGAAATCCCCCCCCGAGGATGATGCACTCGCCCCCAGCGATGGTGTCCAGATGAGCGGACACTTTCTGGTAGAAAGTCGCTTGCTGCGGTCCGGCAGTCGGGGCCGTAGACGTTCACCAAGTGAATGACCACAACCCCCCCCCTCACGGACCGTCCAGTGCAGCAACCGGCCTGGCACCGGCTCCTTGACCCCCAAGATCTCCGGCTGAAAACGCGGGGCCAACGAGATCGCCACCCCGCTGGAAGCGAGCGTGAGGTGGCTCATGTAGACCCCCCCCCCCCCCCCCTCGCCATTCCAGGAGCCACAGGGCTTCGTCCCGCCGAACGGTATGGGTTTCCTGCAGGAAACAGACCGCATACTTCCCGTCACGGAGGACCGAGAAGTTCTGGAAGCTGCGGTCTGGCTCACTGCTGCCGTTGATGTTGAGGCTGGTTATGGTCACCTTCATGGCAGAAGCACCGTGCCACCCTCACCACTTATCCAATTATCTCAGGGGGCGCTGGGGCAAGACGCGCCAGTCCGCTCCCCGCTGAGCCCGTCGAGGGGCTCCTGTTCCCCACGCCGCTCTCAGTCAGGCCCGAGGGGGGGGGGGGGGGGGGGGACCGGGAGCAGACCCGGGGGGGGGGGGGAGACCGGGAGCGGGCCTGGGGGGGGGGGGGGGGGGTGGTGGGGGGAGACCGGGAGCGGGCCCGAGGGGGGTGGGGGGGACCGGGAGCAGGCCCGGGGGGGGGGGGGGGGGGGGGTGGGGGGAGACCGGGAGCGGGCCCTGGGGGGGGGGGGGGACCGGGAGCGGGCCTGGGGGGGGGGGGGGGGGGTGGTGGGGGGAGACCGGGAGCGGGCCCGAGGGGGGTGGGGGGGACCGGGAGCAGGCCCGGGGGGGGGGGGGGGACCGGGAGCAGGCCCGGGGGGGGGGGGGGGGGGGTGGTGGGGGGGAGACCGGGAGCGGGCCCGAGGGGGGGTGGGGGGGACCGGGAGCAGGCCCGGGGGGGGGGGGTGCCGGGAGCGCAGCGCCGGGTCCGGCCGACGGTCGAGGGCCAGTCGGGCACTGGCAGGACGACCAGAACGGTCTTCGGGAAAGGCCTCGAGTTCCCCAGTGGGGGTGAGGGGCGACTCGGTGAGGGGCACGAGGGAGTCCCCCCGCCTCGCTCAGGGTGGACTCCGAAACAGTCCCCGTGCCCCCCACCGAGCAGCTTACCCTCCTCGGGGCCCCTCGACTCCGGGTCCCCCACCGCAGGGCGTACGGGGGGGGGGGGGCGACACGGGGCCGCCGACTAACCCCAGCTCCCCCCCCCCCCCCCCCCAATCCCACCCCCAGGATCGGCGGAGGAGGGGCTCCCCCCGGGCTCTCTATTTGGAGTTTTTGGGCCCCGTGGGCGACGGCGGCTCAGTCCCCGCCCCTGCCCCCCGCCCCCTCCCCCCCCCCCCCCGCCCCCGCCCCCTCCCCCCCCCCCCCTGCCCCAGACGCCTGGGCACCCCACAGGTCCGGAGAGTCTCCCGGTATGAGGTCGGGACAGAGGGGGGGGGGCCCTGGGTGCCCCCGCAGTCCCCCAGGAGCTGGAGGATGAACCCCTCGGTGCCGGTGTAGGAGAGCGGGTGGAAGGAGACGGCGGGGGTCCCGCTCCCACCCGCCCCGGGGGGAGCTCCGCCTGGGGGACCGCGGGGGCACATTCTTCCTTTTCTCCGGCCCCCGACTTGGGGGCAAAGACAGGTGGGGGTGGGGGTGGGGGTGGGGGGGGGGCAGGCGATGGGACAAATTGGGGGAGGGGTGTGGGTGCCACCCCCTCTGAGCTGGGGGGAGGGGGTGTGGGGGGTCCCACCCATCTCAGCTTCTCCCCCCCTCGAGGCGCGGCCTCTCTTCTTGAGGGGCAACCCCTCGGCGGGGGAGGACCCTCACACTCTGCCCCTACCCCCCCTGCCCCTCGGCCATTCCTTCTCCCTCCCCGGGAGGTGTGACCGCTGCTCGGGATCGCCCCCCCCCCCGGGCCTGACCCCCCCCCCGGGCCTGACCCCCCCCCCCCAGTAGACGGAGGTGGGGGAGGAGGAGCTCCACCGGGAGGAGGGGCGGGACGTTGGATAGAACCATCTTATGGGCGGGGCCTCGAGGGGGTCCACCCCCAAGAAGGTCCCGCCCACCGTGAGCCCCTTCTCCAGGGCGGGGTGGACCCCCCCCGCTCGGCCCTCAGGAAGAATACGGCCCTGCCGTCCATCTTACAGGCGGCGACAATGGCGGAGGGGCCGACAGCCCCCAGCCATTACCCTCACACAGGCCTCTATCGGGGTGGGCGGAGCACTCGGCTCCGAGCCGCCTTGTCAGAAGGGTAAACGGGGGCGGGGCCTCGGGAGCGGGGGGCGGGGCCGTGTGGGTGGGGACGCGGAGGCCCCGCCCCCGGGGGCGCTGGTGAGGTCGCCATGTTATTGGGGCGGTTCTACACCCAACCCGAGACTGCGCAGACTGCACGGCAGGGCGAGTATAGGGCAGGCGGGCCGAACGGCCGACAGGCCACAGGCCAGACGGTGATATCCCCCCTTCCCCTTGTCTTCCTTCCTTCCAGTGAAAGGATAGAGGTCGGAAGCAGTGAATTCCAGGTCAATCTACTTGTTAACACAAGATTCACAATCCTGCTTTCAGTTCTGCAAAATCTGGGAGGCTGTTTTGTGAACTTCTGTTTCCCAAATCGAGGACAGACTCCAACAACACCTCAACAGTCCCTGTGGTGGTTCAAACACACTTGGGAAGCTTCTTCACTGAGGATTCGAGTCCCACAACAACAAGCTCACTGGGAAGAAACCCCTCACTCCAAAATCCCCCATCAGAGCAAACAACTCAAGCATCTCTGGAATTCCATCAGTTTCTCAGCATGTTCCCGTTCCTCATGTGAGTGCTCCGTGAAGAACTCAGCAAAGTGACTCAGGGCAACATCATCCCGGTCAAAGTAACAGAACTGTGGGTGAAGAGTCAGATCGGAGATTATCCAGGGGACACTTGGAATCTAGAACCACCACCACAGGTCATTTCTTTACTCAAATGGAGTCAGTTAGTCTCAAACATCAGCCCACGTTTAATGTAACAGTGGGACATTCTTTCCTTCTCCCCCACCATGGAGATTTCACATCAATGCTCACCTCCAAACTCTGGCCTGGGCTTCAGGATCCAGTGACAGAGGGAGATCCTGAGCTTCCTAACCCACAGACCAGTCAGTAAGGATAGGCAAAAACACCCTTATGATCATCCTCAACACCGGTGCCCCACAAGGCTGTGTTCTCAGCCTCTTCCTATACTCCTTATACACCAAGGGTTGTGGCCAAATTCCCCTCCAATTCTACTTTCAAGTTTGCTGATGACACCAACGTAGTGGGTCAGATCTCAAACAATGAGACAGATTATTGAAACGAGAGAGAATCTAGTGAGAAAACAGTAATCTCTCCCTTGATGATCATCTGTTGTTTTGGTCACATCAACTTCCTGAAGTGGAAAGGAGAACATGTCCCTGTCCACATCAATGGGGATGAAGTAGAAAGGGTCAACAGCTTCCAGTTTTTAGGTGTTCAGATCACCAGCTATCTGGTCCCACCCTCCACACTAACACTATAGTTAAGAAACCCACCAACACCTCTTTCTCAGGAGGACTAGGCAAATTCAGCATGTCAGCTCCAACTCACCAACTTTTACAGATGCACCATAGAAAGCATTCTTTCTGCTTGTATCACAGCTTGGTATGGTGCCTGCTCTGCCCAAGACTGCAAGGATCTACAAAGGATTGTGAACGTAGCCCAATCCATCACACAAACCAGCCTGCCATCCATTGATGGTCTATACTTCCTGCTGCCTTGGCAAAGCAGCCAGCATCATTAAAGACCACAAACCCCAGGCACTCTCTGCCACCAGAGAAAGCGATCAAAGTCTGGAATCACATACCAACCGATTCAAGAACAGCTTCTTCCCTGCTGCTGTCAGACTTACTTTGCATCAGGTTGATCTTTCTTTACAACCTAGCTATGACTAACACTACATTCTGCACTCTGCCTTCTCTATGAAGAGTATGTTTCATCTGTCTAGCAAAGAACAAAATACTTTTAATTGTGTATGAATGTGACACTAACAAATCAAATCAAGTAGAAGAACTTCAATTCAACCCAGTTTATTGCTCCTGGGATGATTTAGCCTGGGGGAAGGTCAGTACAACAGGATTTACCCATTTCAAATGGCAGAGGGAGGAGAACATTCACATGGTCATCCAATTAGATTACTTCCATCCAAGTGGGATAATTGGATTAGATCCATGTAGCTCATGAACCCTCCAAGGGGATAGATTCAGGCCTGTCTGGTCCACTCTGCACATTTAAACTCTTCTTTAAAAGAAAGATGTATCTTCTGTTAGAAGCTTCACAGAGCCTGTTTCAGATGGAAACTCTTCAGAATCAGGTCAAGTTATTCCAGACAGGGAGCAGTCTGCTAACAAGATCCTGTCCCTCAGTAACATTTATCAGCAACAACTATCATTTAAAGCCAAATTCATCAGTAAAGATATTGCACCTGCTCAGAGCACAACCAGAACATTATTTTAAATTTAAACCCCAATCATCACAAAGTCTCAGCATGGAGAGGTAAACATAGGAGGAATAGAGCTCCAGGCTGATCTGCTTATTCACAGCATCCTCACAATCCTTGTGGTAGTTCTCACACACTTGGGAAGACACATTCACTATCACTGTCACCTACAAAACTCTCAAACTGCCACTTCCTACTACAAGCTCTGGTATTTATACATCCTGCACCCAAACCAGCAATGACAGCCCCAATAACTGATTGGCTGTCAGAGATTGTCAATCAGGAATTGGTCCTGAATCCAGGGACCAATGAGGGAGAGGGGGTGGAACCTCTTTTTTTTTCAGTTAACTTTTTTTTATTTAATTTATCCAAATTCAATTCCTCACTACAAGTTCTTCCTGTAGAAACCCAATGGGCCAGGTGGAATTGGAAACATCTCACAGCAGCAAAGCCATCTCCAATCCAATCCTAGATGTCACATTAAGCGCTCTCCTCCAGTGAGAGCTTGTCAAATAGGTACTCTCCCATCCCATTCTCAGGGGTCCCAGACGCTTCAAGTTGGTGATGTGGTCGCCAAGTTGCTTGATGGTCTTGACCTGCTCATCCAGAAAGTGAGTCTCCAGAAAGTCACACAGATGAGGGTCAGTCTGGGTGGTGGCGAGTTGGTGGAGATCCAGGAGACTCTGGTTCACATTCTTCTCCAGATCCAGGGCTACGTGCATTGCCTGTAGATCGTTGCCCCACTCATCCCTCTCTGGCTTCTTCACTTCCGGGAGGAGAATGCGGCCTCCACATTTAATGTTAAATTTAATCAGCTTCTTCGCTTGTTCCTGCTTCTCCCGGGACTGACGTTTGAAGAAGTGGAAGAAATTGTCAAGGGCCACATCATCCCGGTCAAAGAAAGATGTCAGAGAAAGGTAGAGATAGGAGGCCGTGAGCTCCAGGTGGACCTGCTTGTTGACACCAGCTTCACAATCCTGGTGATAGTTCTGGGAATCCATGTTTTTTTCTTCTCTTCACTCCCCTCCAGCTTACTCAAGAAAACCCCTGTATTACAAATATAAGATGAGCACAAATGACCTAAAACTTCACAAGCAAAGGACTTGCATTTATACCCCAAGATCCCCAACACAAGAGCCCAAAACTGGAAATGACACCATCACCCATGGCCACCCATTCTTGTTCACCAATCAAACAGCTGCCTTGTCGGTCTTTCGGGTCGTTCTTTCAGGTCGAACCAAGCAAACAAACTTAAATTACGTTTGGACAAAGTAAAAAGGGGGCAGCTCCCCAAAAGGAGGGGGAACGGCCCAAACAGAAACGAAAAGTACAAAGGAAACTTAAGACGAGTCAAATCAAAATGTGATTGTCGGGGTCTATAAGGCACCTCAGCCCCTGCGGTGCCCAACGGGCATGGAAGGCATCGACTGTGCCCGCGGACACCGCGTGCTCCCTCTCCAGGGACACCCGGCTGTGAACGTAGCCCCGGTAGAGGGGCAGGCAGTCGGGACGGACGGCCCCGTCGATCGCCCGCTGCCTGGACCTGTTGATGGCGCGTTTCGCCAGGCCCAGGAGCAGGTTCACGAGGAGATCGGTGCCCTGACCCTCCCCTCTCCGCACCGGGTGTTTGTAGATCAGGAGCGCGGGTGAATGGTTTAGTGAAAGTATTTAGTGAACGTTTTAGTGAATGGTTTAGTGAACAGTTTAGTGAATGGTTTGGTGAAGGTATTCAGTGAATGGTTTAGTGAAAGTATTTAGTGAACGTTTTAGTGAATGGTTTAGTGAAGGTATTTAGTGAACAGTTTAGTGAAAGTATTTAGTGAACAGTTTAGTGAATGGTTTGGTGAAGGTATTCAGTGAATGGTTTAGTGAAAGTATTTAGTGAATGGTTTAGTGAATGGTTTAGTGAAGGTATTTAGTGAATGGTTTAGTGAAAGTATTTAGTGAATGGTTTAGTGAATGGTTTAGTGAAGGTATTCAGTGAATGGTTTAGTGAAAGTATTTAGTGAATGGTTTAGTGAATGGTTTAGTGAAAGTATTTAGTGAATGGTTTAGTGAATGGTTTAGCGAAAATACTTGGTGTGTAATTCTAGTTTTAGTCACCACTCCATCAATACTATTACAGAATGATGACTAAAACTATTAATTATACTCCTGTGTATCATGAGATAAACTCCTCTAAAGCTGAACTAGAATCTGGCACCGTAAATCTCTCCATTTGCATGAACATTTGATTGATTTGTCCATTTTAAGCACTGTTTATTTTGAGCTAGCTGTGCCTCAAGCATAGCCAATGAATTAATCAGTTTACAGAAGCTACATGATTGCCATGATTTCCAGTATCTGGAGGGTACAAGTGCACACGCCCTGCCATGTGTGATCAGAGGGTACAAGTACACACGCCCTGCCATGCGTGATCAGTGGGTACAAGTGCACACGCCCTGCCATGCGTGATCAGTGGGTACAAGTACACACGCCCTGCCATGCGTGATCAGCTGATGTGCAGTGTGATTCCCCCATAGCCAATGTGCTGTGTGATTCCCACCATAGCCAATCTGCAGTGTGATTTCCCCCATAGCCGATGGGCTGTGTGATTTCCCCCATAACCACATACGGACGACAGATTTCATTCCCTGGATCATTGGTGAACCCGATGTGGTTTTTCCCCCGAAAATTTTCAATGTTTTTATGGTCACTGGCTGATTCTGAATTCCAGATATATTTATTCAAATTCCGTCATCTGCCGTGCTGAGATTTGAACTCGTGCAAAGAACATTAGTTGAGTTTCTGTTTTAATAGTCTCGTCATAAAACCGGCAGTCCATCACATCCACGGCCTGAGTGTACACACCCCGAGTTTCAGTCACCAAGACACACCATATTATATACAGCTGCAAGGTCCCGGGATTGGACAACATTAACTGCGTCAATCTGGGAGCTCATATTCCAATTCACCTGATAGTTATTGTTAAAGACATTAAGTATGTCTCCCTCTGTCTCTTTCTGTGCATCCCTCTCTGTATCTCGCTCTTTCTATCTCTCTACCTCTTTGCCTGTTTCTTTGTGTCTCTTACTGACTTTCTGCATCTCCCTCACTCATCTCCTCTCTACACTCTTCCTCTCTATCTCCTCCCCCATCTCAGTCTACCTCTCCTTCTATGTCCCCCTCTTTTTAATTCTCTGTCTTTCTCTTTCTCTACCTCGCTCTGTCTCTTGCTCTTGCAATGTCGATTGTACTCATTCAGTCTCACTGTTTCAAAGTCACTGTCCGTCTCTGAATCTGTTTCTCTCTGCCTCGCTTTCTGTCTCCCTTTCCATCTTAGTCTAGCTCTCTCATTACATCCTCTTATCTCTCTCCCTTTCTCATTCCCAGTCCATCTCCCTCCCCATTTCCCCCAATCTCTGTCCCAGTTTTTCTTGCTTTGTGCAAGTTTCTATCTATCTCTGTCCTTTCTCTCTCTCTGTCTCTCCCTCCCTCAGTCTCTCTGTTTCTTTTGCTGTATCTGTTAGAAACTCTTTCAAAATCTGTCATGCTCCATGCATTTATGCCCTTCCCTCTCTCTGTCAATCTTTGTCTTTCTATTACTCTCACTGTTACTCTCACTGCCCTCTCTCTTTATCTATCACTCTTTTAGTCTTTGTGATGCTATTTGTTTTTTTATATAATTTGAATGTCGAATAGAAAGAGTCAGGGGTTTTGTAGGTGTAATTTCATTAAGGTTCAAATGAGTTGAAAAATTGAAGTAAAGGGATATTTCAGCAGATTTTTCAGCTGTTGTCTGAAGTGTGTCTGTGTCACAGCATAAATGGCAGTGTTTGTGCAGCAACTTGTGAGTTGTAGCATGAAACCAAATTTCAGAACTAAATAATCTATCCATACCGACTGATAGCCCAAATCATACATCCGACGCCATATTAAAAAAAACATTAATGCCGACCATAACAGGATGAAATTGGCTGAGATAACAAACAGTAAAATAATGGATTTTCTTCGACTCTCCATCTCTGGATCTCTGGGATTCTCCCCACTGCTGTGAGCCCGGAGTCTCCTGCGGGCTCTGCTGCTCACTAAAATGTGTCTGACGGTGAAAACATTGAGCAGCAGAATCAGGATGAATGGGACACATGGGGTTAGAATGTGGTGGAGGAACTCGATTGCTGTCCAGACCGGAGATTCCATAACATGCCAGCTGAAATCACAAAACCAGAGGTCATTCAGCAGCCGATATCCACTTAATAACATAAAATACCAGAAAATGTTCTTTAAACAGCTCAGTGCCGTCACTGTTCCCAGAACCACAGTCGCTGATTTCTCAGTGCAATATTTACTTTTCAGCTTGGGGCAGCAAATGGCCACAAATCGATCAAAGGTGAAAGTGACGGTGAACCAGACAGAACAGTCAGTGGCTGCATAAAGCAGGACGGCGTGGATGTTACACACGGGGAGTGAGTGCAGGAATTCAAACTGTTCCCGATAAAGAATGGGGATGTGCCTCAATATCAGGTCGAGGATAATGACCAGCAGATCCCCCACTGACATGGCCACCAGGTAACGAGTGACACATTTGGACAGACCACAGTTTCTGCTCGTCAGGGTCACAATTGTGATTATGTTCACTGTCAGGAAGGGAAATAAAAATAAAATTAGACACGATTCAGGGAAAGAAGTTACCATTTAGACTGAGGATGTGTTGAAAGATAAAAAGTGTACACATATAAAATCACAAATCTTTTTTTTCTTAAATCCAGCCTGTCTTTTGCAGTGTGAGAGGAAAGAGGAGCATCCGGAGGAAACCCACACAGACACGGGGAGAAGATCCAAACTCCATACAGACAGTGACCCAAGCCTGGAATTGAACCCAGGTCCCTGACACTGTGAATCAGCAGTGCTAACCACTGTGTCACCATGCTGCTCTATGGTATACATTTGGGAGAGAGCTTTCCAGAGAGCCCACAACATTAACACTAAGTCAGCTACAAGTAAATAGCCCCTCTACCTTGTTGGGATTTGGAGGGTAGGGAGGCTGAGGGATTAAACACTGTCAGAACATCGAGGCTGCAGTCATGTAGGTGGTCATCTGTTGTCTCTCAGACAGCTCTCTGACAATCCCTGCAGCAGAGCTGGTACCAAACATTGCTGGATTGACCCTTCCCTCTGGATAATACTAACATTTGGCAGAGAGAGATCCTAATGCCTTGACAGCACTGAATCTCTATAATATTTACACAAAACTGTACCTGGAGGGGAGACCACAGCATTGTGACCACTATTAGCACAACTCAAGAAGAAACAGTAATTTCACACTCGATTGGCACAAAACTGCGGTTTGCTTTCAACAGTGGGAGAAGGATTCAGGGTTCAGTGAATACTGAGTGTCCAGAGTACCCAGTAAGTTTGTTACTGTCCCACTACGGCCCACTGGACCAGTGCAGCTCTGTGAGTCCCCTCTCAGCAGGAAGGCTGCTAATCTATGCAGCAGGTAAAAACTCAAACAAAGGCCAGTAACAAAGGACAAGCCAAACAGCCTTCCTTAATGACTATCGTCTGGTGACTCTGATATCCAACGTTGTGAAATGCATCAAAAGATTAGTCATGGCATGAATCAGTTCCAGCTTCCCAGATTGCCTGGATCCACTACACCTCACTGACATCCACAACAGGCCCACAGACACCATCTCCCTGGCCCTACAGTGAAATTGGTAACACTGTAACCCGGTATATAGAGAAGGAGAGAGTGCAGAATGTAATGTTTCAACCATAACAAGAGTGTATTAACGGATCATCTTAATGTGATGTGGGTCCATTCAAACGTCTGATGGCAGCTGAGAAGAAGTTCTTCAGTCGGCAGCATGGTGGTTAAACGGTTAGCACTGCTGTCTCACAGGGACCTGGGATTGATTCCTGGCTTGGATCACATATTTATTATATATGAAAATAATAAACTAAATCATTTCAAGTCAAATCAAATCAGTCTTTCACCTCTCAATGTGCCCTGGCGTTACCAATGAACTTTTGCAGTTTGATGATGTTTACAGGACTGCTGTGATCGAGACTGAATTTACAAGGCTCAGTTTGGGTTTTGCAAGAAACTGGATTTGCTCAAATTAGGTTCTTTCATAAGAACATAAGAAATAGGAGCAGGAGTAGGCCATCTAGCCCTTCGAGCCTGCCCCGCCATTCAATAAGATCATGGCTGATCTGTTGTGGCTCAGTTCCACTTTCCCGCCCTCTCCCCATAACCCTTAATCCCCTCTCTTATCAAGAACCCATCAACCCGCTTCTTAAAAATATTTAGCGAGGCAGCCTCCACCACTTCAACGGGCAGAGAATTCCAGAGATTCACCACCCTTTGAGTGAAGAAGTTCCTCCTCAACTCCGTTCTAAACCGCCTCCCCTTTATCTTGAGGCTGTGCCCCCTAGTCCTACTGTCTTTTTTGAGCGGGAAGAGTCTCTCCACCTCTATCCTATCCATCCCATTCATCATCTTATACGTCTCAATGAGATCTCCCCTCATTCTTCTAAACTCTAACGAGTACAAGCCTAGTTTATTCAGCCTCTCCTCATAGCTCAATCCCCTCAACTCCGGTATCAGCCTAGTAAACCTCCTCTGCACTCCCTCCAGGGCCAAAATATCCTTGCGCAGGTGCGGCGCCCAAAACTGCACACAGTACTCCAGCTGCGGCCTCACCAATGCCCTATACAGCTGCAGCAAGACCTCCCTACTTTTATATTCAATCCCCCTCGCTATGAAGGCCAGCATCCCATTCGCCTTCCTGACCACCTGCTGCACCTGCAAGCTGGGTTTTTGCGACTCATGCACAAGGAATACGACACGTTCTTGTAATGGGGGACATCCCAACAGGTTACATGTAAGAATGGAACAAAGCAAAAACAAAGCTTCACTAATGCTGATGGAATCCCAGGAATTGAACCAGGATCCCTGATGCTGTGAGGAAGCAGTGATAATCAATGTGCCATAGTGCCATCCTGCAAGGTGGCCTGGAGAGATCCAAGATCAGGCCCAGGACACCATCATCACCATATCCACGATAGGGAAATGATTGGAAAAGAATCTGAGGGACACAATTAATCTCCACTTTGAGAAGTAAGGATTTATGGACATTAGCCAGCATGGCTTTGTCAGGGGGAGGGCATGTCTAACAATTTGCTAGAATATATTGAGGAGGTAACTGGATGCGTAGTTGAGGGAAGTTCAGCTGATGTCGTCCTCACAGAAGCTTTGTAAAAAATTCTGCATGGAAGACTGAACAAGTATATGATATCCGATTGGAACCAGGGCAATTTGGTAAATTACACTCAAAATTGGCTGAGTGGCAGGAGGCAGAGGGTGATGGTCGAAGATGGTTTATTTGTGATTGCAAACCTGTGTCCTGTTGCGTTCCACAGGATCAATGCTGGGGCCCTCGCTGTTTGTAATGCACATTGATGGTCTAGACATGAATGTGTGGTGTATGATCAGTACGTTCGCAGATGATACAAAAATTAATGGTATGGTAAATATTGAGGAGAAAAGCCTTAGATTACAGGAATCATAAAATCCTACAGTGCAGAAGGAGAGCATTCGACCCACCTAGTCCACACTGAGCACAATCCCACCCAGACAATATCACCATAACCCCATGCATTTACCCAAGCGATTCTCCTTGACACAAAGTCCTGTATATCCTGGCCAATCCATCTAACCCACAAGTCATCGGACTGCAGGAGGAAACTGGAGCACCAGGAGGAAACCCATGCAGACATGGGGAGGATGTGCAAACTCCACACAGATATGGTCCAAGCCAGGAATTGAACACACGTCCCTGGTGCTGTGGAGCAGCAGTGCTCACCATTATGCCACCATGCCAAGGGAACGGGCAGGCTGGACAAATGGGCAAATGTAATTTACACCTGAAAAATGTGAGGCAATGCATTTGGGATGACTATCAGGGCAAGGAAATGCACCATGTCCCGTCAAGTGTGAGACTGCAGCTCTTCGTGAGCCGTCTCCAACCAGATATAAACCCAGCCCTCTCCCACCACCCGAACCAATCACTCCCCTTTCCCTCACACATCTCTTCCCCACAACTCTGCATGGAGAGTGACAGCAGGGCAACTGTCACTACCCCACTGTGTATACAGAGAGACAGCGAGACCCCCTCCCTACCCCACTGTGTATACAGAGAGGCAGCGAGACCCCCTCCCTACCCCACTGTGTATACAGAGAGACAGCGAGACCCCCTCCCTACCCCACTGTGTATACAGAGAGACAGCGAGACCCCCTCCCTACCCCACTGTGTATACAGAGAGACAGCGAGACCCCCTCCCTACCCCACTGTGTATACAGAGAGACAGCGAGACCCACTCCCTACCCCACTGTGTATACAGAGAGACAGCGAGACCCACTCCCTACCCCACTGTGTATACAGAGAGACAGCGAGACCCCCTCCCTACCCCACTGTGTATACAGAGAGACAGCGAGACCCCCTCCCTACCCCACTGTGTATACAGACAGACAGCGAAACCCCCTCCCTACCCCACTGTGTATACAGAGAGGCAGCGAGACCCCCTCCCTACCCCACTGTGTATACAAAGAGACAGCGAGACCCCCTCCCTACCCCACTGTGTATACAGAGAGACAGCGAGACCCCCTCCCTACCCCACTGTGTATACAGAGAGACAGCGAGACCCACTCCCTACCCCACTGTGTATACAGAGAGACAGCGAGACCCCCTCCCTACCCCACTGTGTATACAGAGAGGCAGCGAGACCCCCTCCCTACCCCACTGTGTATACAGAGAGACAGCGAGACCCCCTCCCTACCCCACTGTGTATACAGAGAGACAGCGAGACCCACTCCCTACCCCACTGTGTATACAGAGAGACAGCGAGACCCCCTCCCTACCCCACTGTGTATACAGAGAGGCAGCGAGACCCCCTCCCTACCCCACTGTGTATACAGAGAGGCAGCGAGACCCCCTCCCTACCCCACTGTGTATACAGAGAGACAGCGAGACCCCCTCCCTACCCCACTGTGTATACAGAGAGACAGCGAGACCCCCTCCCTACCCCACTGTGTATACAGAGAGACAGCGAGACCCCCTCCCTACCCCACTGTGTATACAGAGAGACAGCGAGACCCCCTCCCTACCCCACTGTGTATACAGAGAGACAGCGAGACCCCCTCCCTACCCCACTGTGCATACAGAGAGGCAGCGAGACCCCCTCCCTACCCCACTGTGCATACAGAGAGGCAGCGAGACCCCCTCCCTACCCCACTGTGCATAGAGAGAGGCAGCGAGACCCCCTCCCTACCCCACTGTGTATACAGAGAGACAGCGAGACCCCCTCCCTACCCCACTGTGTATACAGAGAGGCAGCGAGACCCCCTCCCTACCCCACTGTGTATACAGAGAGGCAGCGAGACCCCCTCCCTACCCCACTGTGTATACAGAGAGACAGCGAGACCCCCTCCCTACCCCACTGTGTATACAGAGAGACAGCGAGACCCCCTCCCTACCCCACTGTGTATACAGACAGACAGCGAGACCCCCTCCCTACCCCACTGTGTATACAGACAGACAGCGAGACCCTCTCCCTACCCCACTGTGTATACAGAGAGGCAGCGAGACCCCCTCCCTACCCCACAGTGTACACAGAGAGACAGCGAGACCCCCTCCCTACCCCACAGTGTATACAGAGAGACAGCGAGACCCCCTCCCTACCCCACTGTGTACACAGAGAGGCAGCGATGCCCCCTCCCTACCCCACTGTGTATACAGAGAGGCAGCGAGACCCCCTCCCTACCCCACTGTGTATACAGAGAGACAGCGAGACCCACTCCCTACCCCACTGTGTATACAGAGAGACAGCGAGACCCCCTCCCTACCTCACTGTGTATACAGAGAGACAGCGAGACCCCCTCCCTACCCCACTGTGTATACAGAGAGACAGCGAGACCCACTCCCTACCCCACTGTGTATACAGAGAGGCAGCGAGACCCCCTCCCTACCCCACTGTGTATACAGAGAGACAGCGAGACCCCCTCCCTACCCCACTGTGTATACAGAGAGACAGCGAGACCCACTCCCTACCCCACTGTGTATACAGAGAGACAGCGAGACCCACTCCCTACCCCACTGTGTATACAGAGAGACAGCGAGACCCCCTCCCTACCCCACTGTGTATACAGAGAGACAGCGAGACCCCCTCCCTACCCCACTGTGTATACAGAGAGACAGCGAGACCCCCCGCTCCCCGCTCCCCGCTCTCTTGTTCCAACCAATCATGTGCAAAGTGGCAGTGGGGACCACCTCTCCCATGGACAGTGTGTAGAGTGTTAATGGGACCCTCTACCACCCAGCAACTACATTCAGAGTAGGCCCCACTACCTTCAGGCTCTGCTCCTGTTGACCCCACCACCTCATGCCCCACTCCCCCAGTACTGCCCAGTGGGCGTTGCCCAAGGGGCACCTACCTTTGCCCTCGACCATGCCCGGTGACCTCAATGGCCTTCTGTTTTACTCGCCAGGTCATCACGATTCATCCGTGTTCATGTGGCCAGCTGTTTCCCTCACCGGACACAACCTCTCCCGGTCAGGCCGTACAATTCCACCCCCGGCTCATTCACTTTAATTTGTTTTAAAATATATTTCAATAATGTATTCAGCCTCTCACTGGCAGTGGACAGGAGACTGAATCTGCAGCATTGTTGCCGGTGAGCTGCAAGAGATGAGAAATCAGGTGTGTACCTGAGTTCTGAGGCTGAATTCTCAGTCAGTGGACAGGCGCTGGAGTGTTGTGACTTGGGGATTTTCACAGTTACTTCATTGCAATATTAATATTCTCATATTTTTGACACTAATGAATAAACGTTACAAAACATTCTCTCTCTCTCTGAGATCTTGCTGTGCACAGGTGACCAATAAAATGGAGTCTGTGTTCTGGTGTCTGGGTGGGTGATTACATATCACACCAGTTCACTGTAGAGGGTAAAAAGAATTCTGTCTCAATCTTTTACTTATGAAGGAATAGTGTTTGACGTGATACGTCTCTGGAAAGTCACAGCACACAGAAGACATCCTAGCCCATAGACCCTGAGACAACTGCCAGTGACTGAAAAGATTAATAATTTAATACAGAGAATCAACAGGATCAAGAGCAGCAAACTCATTACAGTAAATGACTAGAAAATCAATACAGTTAAACAGCCTTTCTAGAATCAGGAGCTGAACACACGGGGCATGACTTCACAGTCTCACTCTTCCCAAAGCTGCAAAATCCCGCCTGTCTTCCACAGAAGTTGCCATGCTCCACCCCTCACCTGCTCCAATTAACGTGACAATCAGTGTGGTACAATTCCAGCCAGAGACTTACCCGGAACACCAACAATCGCCAGGAAGGGATAGTAAAAACATTGAATCGCCTTCAGTAGAAATTCAATCCGATCAGTTGTTGTTATCCACCAATCATCTGCAGTAAACCAAGAAATCCAAAAGAATAAACTCCTGTCCATTGTTGGAACATTCCAATCCATTGTTCCCAGATTCTGATCCATTGTTGGAACATTCCAATCCATTGTTCCCAGATTCTGATCCATTGTTGGAACATTCCGATCCATTGTTCCCAGATTCTGATCTCTCCTCCCCCTCCCTCTCTCTCCACAGCCGCTGATCTCAGTTCGTGTCCGAGTTATCTCTCCCGCGGACACCACATTGAACGGAATTCCTTATTAATAGAAGAGGGAAAACCCTCCAGGCACACTAATCAGATCCATGGAGACTCACATCAGTTACAGTCACTAAACAAACAGTTCAATTAACCCCACTCAATCCAACACTTTTTATACTCAAAGTCGAAAATGTGCAGCCTAGATGGGGAGTTGAGGGTCAGCGAGGTGCGGAAAGTTGGTAATAATGGAGGGTCATCTTTCAATATTCATTCGCTGTAATAGCGGTTCCTTTGCTAGCGTTCATTTGGAGATGACAAGAGCACAAAAGCCGGGGTGTAACTGCTGACGTTTTGTAAGATTCCGGTCAGACCACATTCAGAATATTGTCAGCAAGTTTGGGCCTCGTACCTAAGGAAGGATGTGCAGGCCTTGGTGAGGGTCCAGAGAAGTTTCACTGAAATGAACCAGGGAATGAAAGAATTAATGCACAAGGAGCGTCTGAGGACTCTGGGTCTGTCCTCATAGAATCAGAGAGGGTTACAGCATGGAAACAGGCCCTTCGGCCCAATTTGTCCATGCTGCCTTTTTTTTAACCCCTAAACTTATCCCAATTGCCCACATTTGGCCCATTTCCCTCTATACACATCTTACCCATGTAACAATCTAAATGTTTTTTAAAAGATAAAATTGTACCCCCCTCTACTATTACCTCTGGCAGCTCATTCCAGACACTCACCACCCTCTGTGTGAAAAAATTGCCCCTCTGGACACTTTTGTATCTCTCCCCTCTCACCTTAAACCTCTGCCCTCTAGTTTTAGACTCCCCTACCTTTGGGAAAAGATATTGACTATCTAGCTGATCTGTGCCCCTCATTCTTTTATAGACCTCTGTAAGATCATCCCTCAGCCTCCTACACTCCAGAGAAAATAAGTCCCAGTCTATCCAGCCTCTCCTTATAACTCAATCCATCAAGTCCCGGTAGCATCCTAGTAAATCTTTCCTGCGCTCTTTCTAGTTTAATAATATCCTTTCTATAATAGGGTGACCAGAACTGTACACAGTATTCCAAGTGTGGCCTTCCCAATGTCTTGTACAACTTCAACAAGACGTCCCAACTCCTGTATTCAATGTTCTGATCGATGAAACCAAGCATGCCAAATGCCTTCTTCACCACTCTGTCCACCTGTGACTCCACTTTCAAGGAGCTAAGAACACGTACCCCTAGATGTCTTTGTTCTGTAACTCTCCCCAACACCTTAACATTAATTGATTAAGTCCTGCCCTGGTTCAATCGACCAAAATGCATTACCTTGTATTTATCTAACTTAAACTCCCATCTGCCATTTGATAGCCCACCGGCCCAATTGATCAAGATCCCTTTGCAGTTGGAGATAACTTTCTTCACTATCCACTGTGCCACCAATCTTGATGTCATCTGCAAATTTACTAACTGTGCCTCCTATATTCTCATCCAAATCAATGATATGAATTACAAAATTACAGTGAGCCCAACACTGGTCGCTGAGGCACATCACTGGTTACAGGCCTCCAGTTTCAAAAACAACTCTCAGAAGCACCCCCTGATTCAGTCAAGAAGCCAATTTTTTGTATCCATTTAGATACCTCATCCTGGATCCTGTGAGATTTAACTTTATGCAACAACCTACCATGTGGTCCCTTGTCAAAGGCCTTGCTAAAGCCCATGTAGACAACATCAACTGCACTGCCCTCATCTACCTTCTTGGTTCCTCTTCAAAAAACTCAATTGAATTTGTGAGACATGGTTTTCAACTCACAAAGCCATGCTGACTGCCCCTAATCAGTCCTTGCATCTCTAAATGCCTGCAGATCCTGTCTCTCAAAATATCTTCTAACAATTTACCCAGCACAGACGTGAGTCTCACTGGCCTGTAGTTCCCAGGCTTTTCCCTGCAGCCCTTTTGAAACAAAGGCACAACATTTGCCACTCTCCAATCTTCAGGCACCTCACCTGTGACTATCGATGATTCAAATATCTCCATAAGGGAACCACAGTTTCCTCCTTAGCCTCCCACAATGTCCTGGGATACATTTCATCAGGTCCCAGGGATTTATCTACCTTGATGCACTTTAAGACTTCCAGCACCTCCTTCTTTGTCATATGTACATTTCTCAAGACATCAGTATGTATTTCCCCAAGTTCCCTAACATCCATGTTTTTTTTTCTCAGCAATAAATACTGATGAGAAATATTCAGTTAGGATCTCGCCCATCTCTTGTGGATCCGTACATAGATGACCTTATTGATCCTTAAGAGGCCCTACTCTCCCCCTTGTTACTCTTTTGCCCTTTATATATTTGTAGAAGCTCTTTGGATTCTCCTTTTACTTATCTGTCAAAACAATCTTGTTTCCCTGTTTTGCCCTCTGATTTCTCTCTTGACTCTACTCCTACACGCTCTATACTCTTCAGGTGATTCACTTGATCCCAGCTGCCTATGCACCTCATGTTCCTCTTTCTTCCTCTTCACCAGGGCCTCAATATCTCGAGTCATCCAGAGTTCCCTGCTTCTGCCAGCCTTGCCCTTCACTCTAAGAGGAATATGTTTACCCTGAACCCTGGTTAACACACTTTTGAAACTTACCCGGCTTATTGTTCCTTCCCACAGACTCCCCCAATTCACTTTTGAAAGTTCCTGCCTGACACCATCAAAATTGGTCTTGCCCCAATTTAGAAATTTTAACTTTTGGGACAGTGCTATCATTCTCCATAACAATCTTAAAACCAATAGAATTATGGTCACTGAAGGACGTGGAGACCCTGGAGAGAGTGCAGAGGAGGTTTACCAGGATGCTGCCTGGTATGGAAGGACTGGGATATGAGGAAAGATTGGGAAAACTGGGGCTCTTCTCCTTAGAAAGACGGAGATTAAGGGGGGATCTGATAGAGGTGTATAAAATAATGAAGGGTATAGATAGAGTCAACAGTGGCAGGCTTTTCCCTGGATTAGAGACAAATATCACGAGGGGTCACGAGCTGAGGGTGAGGGGAGAGAGGTATAATTTGGATACTAGAGGGATGTTTTTCACACAGAGGGTCGTGGGGGTATGGAATGCGCTGCCGAGTAAGGTGGTGGAGGCAAATACGCTGGAGTTGTTTAAGGTTTATTTAGATAGACACATGAGTGAAACAGGGATGGAGGGTTATAGGAGATGGTTTTAAAAAGGGTCAGAGCCTCGGGTCGATACTGGAAATGTAATATTACATGTTAATGTTTTGTCTCTTTTAATCCACAGGTGTCGGTCCACCTTGTTGTCTAGCGAGGGGCATGCACACGGTGGGTCGTGCGTGGGCTGCTCTTGGATGTTTCGAGAGTGGCCTAGTACTTCGTGTCGTTGTGTGTGCTTAATCCTGGACCAGCAGACGGGCACCACGACAGCTCAGTGACTATCACTGCTGGCTGTGCAGATACATGGATTTGGGCCTGTGTCTGTGGGAGTTGGCACATTCTCCCTGTGGTTGCGTGGGTTTCCTCCGGGCGCTCCGGTTTCCTCCCACACCCCAAAGATGTGCTCTTAGGCTGATTGGTGTAACAAATTGACCCTACACTATTCTCCCCTGAATCTGGTTACATTAGGGGTACCATTCATATACACACGGGTCAAGGTAGGTGCAGGAAAATGCTTTGTTAAGATGGTGGCGCGGGCTCGTTGGGCCGAAGGGCCTGTTTCCTGTGCCGGGTTGTTCTTTGTTCTTTGGTCCCAAAGTGATCCCTCACTAACACTTCTGTCACCTGCCCTTCCTTATTTCCCAAGAGGAGGTCAAGTTTTGCTCCCTCTCTAGTCGGGCCATCCACATACTGAATGAGAAATTCCTCCTGAATACACTCAACACATTTCTCTCCATCCAACCCTCTAATACTAGAGCTGTCCCAGTCAATGTTGGGAAAATTAACATCTCTGACTATCACCACCTTTTTCTCTTGGAGCTATCTGTAATCTCCTCACATATTTGTTCCTCAATTTCCCACTGACTGTTTGGGGGGTCTATAGTACAACCCAATCAAAGTGATTTCCCCCTTCTTAGTTCTCAGTTCTACCCATATAGACTCAGTGACCGAACCCTCGGATATATCCCCTCTCAGTACAGCCGTGATGCTTTCCCTGATCAAAGGTGTAACTCCCCCTCCTCTCTTACCTCCTGTTCTATCTTTCCTACAGCATCTATACCCTGGGGCATTAAGCTGCCAGTCCTGTCCCTCCCTTAGCCATGTTTCTGTAATTGCTATAATATCCCTGTCCCACTACCCTGAGTTTATCTGCATCGCCCATCAGGACTCTTGCACTGAAATAAATGCAGTTTAATCTGGACTCCCCTTGCTCTCTGTCTTGCCTTTGCCTGATCTGTCTGGGATGAGAAAATGGCTGAGGCCTTGAATAACTTTTTTGTTTCGGTCTTCACGGAGGAAGACGCGAATAGTTTGCCGGATGTTAACAATGGAAAGATGGTAGGAGTGGAGGGTCTTAATGACATTACTGTTACTAGAGAGGCGGTGCTCGACAGACTAGAGGGACTGAAGGTGGACAAGTCCCCAGGACCGGATGGAATGCATCCAAGGGTTCTGAAGTATATGGCGGAGGTGATAGTGGATGCCTTGGTGGTTATTTTCCAAACATCGCTGGATTCCAGGGAAGTGCCGGAAGATTGGAAAACGGCTAATTTTATGCCGCTGTTTAAAAAGGGTAGCAGGCAAAAGGCAGGGAATTTTAGGCCGGTTAGTTTAAAGTCTGTTGTAGGTAAAATGTTAGAATCCGTCATCAAGGAGAAAATAGCGAGGCATCTTGAGGGGAATTGTTTGATAGAGCAGACGCAGCACGGTTTCGTTAAGGGGAGGTCGTGTCTGACGAATTTATTGACATTCTATGAGGATGTGTCTAGTGCGGTGGATAGATGGGAACTGGTGGATGTGGTGTTTCTCGATTTTCAGAAGGCGTTTGATAAGGTGCCGCACAGAAGGTTGTTACAGAAGGTTAGGGGGCATGGAGTTGGGGGTAGGGTGTTAGAGTGGATAGGGGATTCGTTGTCAAATAGGAGGCAGAGAGTGGGGGTCAACGGGTGTTATTCGGATTGGCGGTTGGTGACGAGCGGAGTGCCCTAGGGATCAGTGCTGGGGCCTCAGCTATTTACCATTTATATAGATGATCTGGAGGAGGGAACCGAGTATAAGGTGTCAAAATTTGCTGATGACACAAAGATGAGTGGAACAGCAAATTGTGCGGAGGGTGTAGAAAGTCTGCAGAGGGATCTGGATAGGCTGAGCGAGTGGGCGAGGACCTGGCAGATGGAATACAATGTTGGCAAGTGTGAGGTTATCCACTTTGGTAGGAATAATGGTAGGAAGGACTACTACTTACAGGGCAAAAAACTGCAGCATGCGACGGTGCAGAGGGACCTGGGGGTCCTTGTGCATGAGTCGCAAAAACCCAGCCTACAGGTGCAGCAGGTGATCAAGAAGGCGAATGGGATGCTGGCCTTCATTGAGAGGGGGATTGAATATAAAAGTAGGGAGGTCTTGCTGCAACTGCACAGGGCACTGGTGAGGCTGCAGCTGGAGTACTGTGTGCAGTTTTGATCGCCGCACTTGCGCAAGGATATTTTGGCCTTGGAGGGAGTGCAGAGGAGGTTTACTAGGCTGATACCGGAGTTGAGGGGGTTGAGCTATGAGGAGAGGCTGAATAGACTGGGCTTGTACTCGTTGGAGTTTAGAAGGATGAGGGGAGATCTCATTGAGATGTATAAGATGATGAATGGGATGGATAGGATAGAGGTAGAGAGATTCTTCCTGCTCAGAAAGGGCAGTAGGACTCGGGGGCACAGCCTCAAGATAAAGGGGGGGCGGTTTAGAACAGAGTTGAGGAGGAACTTCTTCACTCAAAGGGTGATGAATCTCTGGAATTCTCTGCCCATTGAAGTGGTGGAGGCTACCTCGTTAAATATATTTAAGACATGGGTTGATGGGTTTTTGATAAGCGAGGGGATTAAGGGTTATGGGGAGAGGGCGGGAATGTGGAACTGAGCCACGACAGATCAGCCATGATCTTATTGAATGGCGGGGCAGGCTCGAAGGGCTAGATGCCGACTCCTGCTCCTATTTCTTATGTTCTTATGTTTTTATGGTACTAGCATCACTGAAACTGTCTTTACTACCTAATGTGCACTCTTTAACTTCTTTGCTGTCCTCAACCTTCCCTTCTGCATTGGATCCCACCTCCCTGCCAAACTAGTTTAAACCCTCCCAAGTGTCTCTAACACATCTCCCCGCCAGGAAGTTAGTCCCCCTCCAGTTCAGGTGTAACCTGTCTCTCTTGAACTGTTCACCCCTTCCCCAGAAAAGTTCCCAATGATCCAAAAATCTAAATCCCTGCCCCCTGCACCAGTTCTCAAACCACATATTCATCTGCCTAATTGACCTATTGCAGCTCTCAGTTGCGTGTAGCAGTGCAGAAATTACTACCCTCGATATCCAGCACTTTAGCCTGTTGCCTAACTCTCTATAATCACACTTCAGGACCTCATCCCTTTTCAAAGAACAAACAAAGAACAAAGAACAACACAGCACGGGAAACAGGCCCTTCGGCCCAACGAGCCCGCGCCGCCGTCCCACTGTCTCAGTGACCTATTCATGATTTTAGTCTACGCCTAATGTGCGAGGATCAGGGAGGTCCAATTTAGGGACAATTTAGTACCCAATCAATCAGCCTAAAAGCACATCTTTGGGGATGTGGGAGGAAACCGGAGTACCCGGAGGAAACCCACGCAACCATGGGGAGAACGTGCAAACTCCCACAGACACAGGCCCAAATCCATGTGTCCGCACAGCAACAGAGATAGTCTCTGAGCTGTCATGTTGCCCTTGAGATGGTCCAGTTTAAGCACACTAACGACATGAAGCAATAGGCAACTCCCGAAGCAACGTCCAAGAGCAGCCCACTACAACCTGCCGCATGCATGCCCCTTGCTGGACTTAAATGCTTAAATTTCCTGCTTATGTCGTCGGCACCAATATGTCCTGTAAATGCTCAGTGACGTCCTTGACACTGGCAACAGGAGGCAACAAAACATTCTGGAGTCTCCATTGTGAAGCTTTGGTCTGTGCCTCTAATTAGTGAGTCTCTAATTACTACGGCTCACTTGCTCTTTCCACCACGCTGCTGGGCAGTAAGATCAGATGTGGTGCCACAGGCCTGGCTGCTGCTGGTATCTCCCCCCGACTAGCTCTTCCCCTGAACAGAATCCAATATTTCCTTTGCTTTTATGCTGTCCTTCACTTCCATCATCAGCCATGGATGCCTCCTCCTCCTCCCTTCAGCAGGTTACCTTCTCCTTGGGATGAATTTCTATTGTGCCACCTGAATAATCCCCAAAACTCCTGACATTGCTGTTCCACTGTCTTCACTACTAGGCATCCATCCCAATCAACACTGGCATCTCCTCCCTCATGTCTTTGCAGTTACCATCACTTAATTCCCATATCGTTAAATCTGATTGCAGCTTCTACCCCTGAAACCACAACGTAAAATCAATCATAATGTGGTCGCTCCTTCTTTAGTGTTCCTTTACCTCAAGTCCCCTGATGATAATGGGCTCCTGCTCTGTCCAAGACCGCAAGGAATTACAAAGAGTTATGTACGTAGCTCAGTCCATTCTGCAAACCAGCCTCCCATCCATTAACCCTGTCTACACTTCCCACTGCTTCAGAAAAGCAGCCAGCATAATCAAGGACAACATCCACCCTGGACATTCTCTCTTCCACCTTGTTCCATTGGGAAAAAGATACAAAAGTCTGAGGTCACGTACCAACCATTTCAAGAACAGCTTCTTCCCTGCTGCTGTCGGACTTTTGAATGGACTTACCTTGCACTAAGTTGATCTTTCTCGACACCCTAGCTATGACTGTAACACCACATTCTGCACTCTCTGGTTTCCTTCTCTATGAACGGTATGCTTTGTCTGTAGAATGCACAAGGAACAATACTTTTCACTGTATACTAATACATGTGACAATAATAAACCAAAACTGGAACACTTAAGAATTAAGATCAGTATTTGAAAGACCTCAGCATACAAGGTGTGGGAAAACACAATTAAAAGGGACACGTGTTTCAGAAGGAGCACAGACATAATTCTTTCTGTGGTGTAACATCCCATACACACAATTCCAAAATCAAATTTTCCCTTTTATGAACTTTATAAACAAACCACTTACACAGTGTTCCCTTCCTCCACCTCATGTTACTAAAATTAACACTCAGTACCAGCTTCCTGCTCAGAAGAGAACACTAGAAATCCTCCTCATGGATTGGGAGACCACACACTGTAGAAACACATTTCTCTAGGAAAACACTATAGAAATGATCCCTAAGAGTATAATCTCACTGACAAACACACAGAAACTCAGCTGCCAATACCACAGATACATATCACACTCACAGGCTGCGTCTCTCATTTATCGATTCTGTTATTTACATTTTTGCTAATTAATTCCTCTACAATTATACACCAAATTAAATATAGAAAAACAGATTATTTTTCCAAATGGAACATTGAAACCATCAGATTTGTAAACTCTCATTTCCATAATATATTCAATCCACCAATCAAAAGTTTTTGTTTTTGCAAATTATATTTATTCGTAAAATGTCTTAAGATCATTACAAACATTCCAAAGTGTGATAATTTTTAGGTTCTTTAGGGATATCATGTTGCACTCCGAGATACTTCAACACACTCAAAGCAACATCACAGATATTTTCCAATGGTCTGTATAAATGGTGTAAAAGTAGTTAAAGATTGTCTGTATCGAACAAATTGGACTTTGAGGTGTTTCAGTCACAGGGATAGGGGGTACAGCGGTCCAATTACTTGGAGTGTTTGATGGCAGTGTGGGTCAGACCCATCCTTCACAACCCAGGGGACAGATACTGTCTCAGTATGTACTCATACTGAATGTTTCTGTACCCAGAATCTACACACAGCTTGGTGCAGATATACACAAAGGGGGCTCTCAGGATTGGGATGATGTTGGACACGTTTTTCCCCTTCATCTCAAGGTTTATACATTGTGTTCCTGCGAGCGTGGTTTATTTTTGGTCTCCAGATACAATGGAAAATGTCTCAGCTGATTGTCATAGTGCGGGAGTGAGGAATGGGCCAGACCTGCGCCACATACAGTAACACCCAGAATGTCTCACATCTGATCACCAGGTTTTTACTTGGAATGGACAGGAAGCGTTGCTCCCACATTCCCAGCTTTTGGTTCATTCTACCAACTCGCTCCATCCAGCTTCTAATGCACCCCCTGATCCCTCCGAACCATATCCCCAGCACCCTGAGACTGTCTGACCTGACAGAGAAGGGGACTAAGGGATGGGTCCACCCAGTTCCCAAAGAACATGGTCTCACTCTCACCATGACTTACCTTGGCACCCAGGGCCAGTTTGAACAGTAATGTCGTTCATGTAGAGGGAAACTTTCACCTGAGAACCTCTGCTGTCTGGGATCAACACACCTCTAATACCCAATCCCTTCCTGATATACTCAGCACAGGGTTCTGTACAAACAGAGGGGGGGCAGCCCTGCCTGACTCCAGATTGAATTGGAAAGCTTTCTTATTCCCACCCATCGATTGAAAGTGTGTTACTGATGTTAGTGTCAAGCAGTTGGATCTAATTGTGGATTCTCCTTCCCAAACCCCATTTTGGAGATCACATCCATCATGTAGGTGTGTGATATTCTGTCCAAAGCCTTCTCCTGGTCCAGTCTGATAAGGCAGGTGTCCACTCCCCTGTCCCGCACACAGACAAACCTATCCTGAAGGAGCATGAGGCTATCAGACAAGAACAAAGAACAAGGGACAGCACAGGAAACAGGCCCTTCGGCCCTCAAGACTGTGCCGCTCATTGGTCCAACTAGACCATTTGTTTGTATCCCTCCATTCCCAGTCTGCTCATGAGACTATCCCAATATGTCTTAAACGATCCCAGCATTTCTGCCTCCACCACCCTACTTGTCAGTGCATTCCAGGCCCCCACCACCCTCTGTGTAAAAATCGTCCCTCTGATGTCTGAGTTATACCTTGCCCCCCCCTCACCTTGAGCCTTTGCCCCTTGTGTTTGTCACTTCCAACCTGGGAAAAAGCTTCCCACTGTTCACCCTATCTATACCCCTCATAGTTTTATACACCTCTATTAGGTCTCCGCTCATTCTCCGTCTTTCCAGGGAGAACAACCCCAGTTTACCCAATCTCTCCTCATAGCTAAGACCCTTCATACCAGGCAACATCCTGGTAAACCTCCTCTGCACTCTCTCCAAAGCCTCCCCGTCCTTCTGGTAATGCGGTGACCAGAACTGGACGCAGTACTCCAAATGTGGCCTAACCAGCGTTCTATACAGCTGCAACATCAGACTCCAGCTTTTATACTCTCTACCCCGTCCTATAAAGGCAAGCATACCATAGGTCTTCTTCACCACCCTCTCCACCTGTGCTGCCACCTTCAAGGACTTGTGAACTTGCACACCTAGGTCCCTCTGTGTTTCTATACTCTTAATAGTCCTACCATTTATTGTATAACTCCCCCTGACATTATTTCTCCCAAAATGCATCACCTCGCATTTATCTGGATTAAATTCCATCTGCCATTTCACCGTCCAATTTACCAGCCTATCTATATCCTGCTGTATTGTCCGACACTGCTCATCACCATCAGCAAGTCCAGCCATCTTTGAGTCATCTGTAAACTTGCTGATCGCACCAGTTACTCCCTCTTCCAAATCATTTATATATATTTCAAATATCAGAGGTCCCAGTACTGAGCCCTGCGGAACACCACTAGTCACAAACCTCCAGCTAGAAAAAGACCCTCCCTCTGCTACCCTCTCTCTCCTGTTACCAAGCCAGTTCTCAACCCATCTGGCCATCTGTCCTTGTATCCCATGAGCCTGAACCTTTTTCACCAACCTACCATGAGGGACTTTGTCAAACGCCTTACTGAAATCCATATAGACAACATCCACGGCTCTTCCTTCGTCAACCGTTTTTGTCACCTCCTCAAAAGCTCCACCAAATTTGTGAGGCAGAACCTCCCTCTTACAAAACCATGCTGTCTATCACATCTTCCTGCCAGGGACAGAACGGGTCTGGTCAGGGTGGATCACTGACTCAGGGACAAACCTGACCTGATCGGAGATGGACAGAATTTTACAGTCCACATTCAGCAGTGAAATGGGTCACCAATTTCTCATTTCTCCCCTTTCCCCCTTCTGCTTGTAGGTAAGGGTAAATATACAATCGGAGATGATGCCTTTCCTCATGGATTCTGATATGTTCCCAACCAGGAGCATCGTCTGGTACACTTCCAACAGCTTCAGGTCAAACCAGTCCCACAGAGCCCCGTACAATTCACCCACTAACTCATGGCTTCCGGGAGGTTTACTCTTCTCAAAGGACCCAAGGGCCTTAGTCAAGTCATCCAGGGTCAGTGTCTTGTCCAGGATCCCCTGCCCACTGTCCTCTCAGACCTCCATCAACATTTCCATTGACCAGAAACTCACCACACAAACACAGTGTCTCCAAGAGCAGCTCAGAGGCTGGGAAGACTGCGGTGAGTAACTCACCTCACCTCTCGCCGAAGCCTGCCGAGCACCTACAAGGTCCATGTCAGGAGTGTGATGGAATATTCCCTATTTACCTGGATAGGTGCACCTCCAAAAACACTTAAGAAGCTTAACCATCCAGGACAAAGCAGCCCGCTTGATTGGCACCACATTTACAAATCTTTCCAACAATCTGAGTTTCCCATCTGCTTCAGGAAGATAACCATTATCCCAGTGCCTCAGGAAAACCGAGCAGTGTGCCTGAATGTCTATCGGCTGGTGGCTCTGATATCCATCATTATGAACTGCTGTGAAAGGTTAGTCATGGCACAAATCAATCCCAGCCTCCCGGAATACCTGGATCCAATACAGTTTGCCTACTGCCATAACAGGTCCACAGCAGACACCATCTCCCTGGCCCTGCACTCAACCCTGGAACACCTCGACAACAAGGACACCTATGTTAGACTACTATTTATTGACTACAGCTCAGCCTTCAACACTATTATTCCCACAAAACTCATCTCCAAACTCCGTGGCCTGGGCCTCAGCTCCTCCCTCTGTGACTGGACCCTGAACTTCCTAACTCACAGACCACAATCAGTAAGGATCGGCAACAATACCTCCTCCACGTTCACCCTCAACACCGGTACCCCACAAGGCTGTGTTCTCAGCCCCCTACTATACTCCTTATACACCTCTGACTGTGCGGCCAAATTCCCCTCCAATTCCATTTTCAACTTTGCTGATGACATGACTGTAATGGATCGGATCTCAAACAATGATGAGACAGAGAACAGGAATGAGCTCGAGAGTCTGGTGAACGGGTGCAGCAACAATAATCTCTCCCTCAATGTCAACAAAACAAAGGAGAAGTGTAAAGGAGAACATGCCCCTGTCTATATCGACAGAGACAAAGTAGAAAGGGTCGAGAGCTTCAAGTTTTTAGGTGTCCAGATCACCAACAACCTGTCCTGGTCCCCCCCATGCCGACACTATAGTTAAAGCCCACCAACACCTCGACTTTTGCAGAAGGCTTCAGAAATTTGGCATCGGGTGATCGAACGAGGGGTGCGGGGGAGGGAGGGGTTGTCCTTTCCCTCATTCTTCCTTATCCTCCTCACCAGTTATCAATCCCATTCCTGCTGGAACTCTGATAGTTTCTCTTCCATGGGTTCAGCCCGCTGAGATGGGGGTGTGAGGGGAGTAGTGACCTTGTTTGGCCGTCTGCTGCCTCCCTCAGAGCTTTCCCTTTGTCTGCCGTTTTCCCTTCCTTCGTGCCACAGAATCCTACAGTGTAGAATGAGGCCATTGGGCCCATTGGGTCTGCACTGACCACAATCCCATCCAGCTCCTATCCCCATAACCCCATGCCTTTTCCCGAGCTAGTTCCCCCTCACATCAAGGGGCAGTTTAGCATGGTCAATCTACCTAACCCACACCGCTTTGGACTGTGGGAGGAAACCGGAGCACCTGGCAGAAACCCAGGCAGACACGGGGAGAATGTGCAAACTCCACACAGACAGTGACCCAAGCTGGGAATCAAACCCAAATCCCAAGTCCTTGGCGCCGTGAGGCAGTAATGCTAACCACTGTGCCACCATTGTGTTTGGGAAGCCATGGTTGAGTGGTTATGGTCAACAAGATTAATGTGTACAAAAGTATGATGGACATAGATTGGGTGGGCAAGAAGGAACTTTTCCCTTTAGTAAACAAGGCTAATAACCAGGGGGCGTAGATTTAAGGTAAGTAGCAGGAAATGTAGAGAGGATTAGAGGAAATACATTTTCACTGTCCTAGTCCCTTCACACCGATGCTATGGTTAAGAAAGCCCCACCAATACCTCTACTTTCTCAGGAGGCGAAGGAAATTTGCCATGTCCGCTCTGACTCTCGCCAGCTTTTACAGGTGCACCGTAGAAAGCATCCTTTCTGGTTGTATCACAGCTTGGCCTGGGCTCCTGCTCTGTCCAAAACTGCAAGGAATTACAAAGAGTTGTGAATGTAGCTCAGTCCATTCTGCGAACCAGCCCCCCATCCATTAACTCTGTCTACACTTCCCGCTGCTTCAGAAAAGCAGCCAGCATAATCAAGGACAACATACACCCTGGACATTCTCTCTTCCATCTTATTCCGTTGGGAAAAAGATACAAAAGTCTGAAGTCACACACAATGGACCTACCTCATATTAAGTTGATCTTTACATGCTAGTTGTGACTGTAACACTACATTCTGTAACCTCTCCTTTCCTTTCTATGAACGGTATGATTTGTCTCTATAACACACAGGAAACAATATTCTTCACTGTATAATACTATTTAAGGACCCCATGACCCCGGACATTCTCTCTTCCACCTTCTTCCTTTGGGAAAAAGATACAAAAGTCTGAGGTCACGTACCGACCGACTCAAGAACAGCTTCTTCCCTGCTGCTGTCAGACTTTTGAATGGACCTACCTCGCACTAAGTTGATCTTTCTCGACACCCTAGCTATGACTGTAACACTACATTCTGCACTCTCTGGTTTCCTTCTCTATGAACAGTATGCTTTGTCTGTACAATGCACAAGAAACAATACTTTTCACTGTATACTAATACATGTGACAACAATTAATCAAATCAAATTGGAACCTTCTACACTTAAGAATTAAGATCAGTATTTGAAAGACCTCAGCATACAAGGTGTGGGAAAACACAATTAAAAGGGACACGTGTTTCAGAAGGGGCACAGACACAATTCTTTCTGTGGTGTAACATCACACACGCACAATTCCAAAATCATTTTTTCCCCTTTTGTTAATTTTACAGACAATCCACTCAGACTGTGCTCCCTTCCTCCACCTCTCTACAAGAGAGAAAGGAGGAACACTCATCAATGACACTGAGCAGTTACTAAAAGCAACACTCAGTACCAGCTTCCTGCTCAGAAGAGAACACTCGAAATCCTCCTCATGGATTGGGAGACCACACACTGTAGAAACACATTTCTCTGGGAAAACACTATAGAAATGATCCCTAAGAGTATAATCTCACTGACAAACACACAGAAACTCAGCTGCCAATACCACAGATACACATCACGCTCATGGGCTGCATCTCTCATTTATCGATTCTGTTATTTACATTTTTGCTAATTAATTCCTCTACAATTATACACCAAATTAAATATAGAAAAACAAATTATTTTTCCAAATGGAACATTGAAACCATCAGATTTGTTCAGTCTGATTTGCCTAATACATTCAATCCACTATCAAAAGTTAACATATGTGTCATTCACAACACACAGACTGTATCATTGTCTAACTCTTCATAAAACACAGCAACTAACTCCCTGTCAGTGTGAATCAGACTGTAAACTTGGTGTTATATATGACCCTGAAATGAGTTTCCAACCACATCTCTGGATCATCAGTAAGGCAGCCTGTTCCCACCTCAGTAACATCTCTCATTGTTTTACAGAAATAGACTTTATTCCTCAAATATCTGAAAAGACATCACAAACATTTGAAAATGGACATACATCGAGTGCAATAATATTCAGGTTTTCTTCACAGATCATGTTGCACTCTGAGTGCTTCAAAACATTCAAAGGGACATAACAGACATTTCAAAATAGTCATTACAAAGAGTGTAACATCTCCCTCCTCAGTCCCTGCCTTAGTTTATCTGCCACAGAAACACTCTTTCCTGCCTTTATCACCTCTTGGTTATATTCGAACACATTCCAGGTTAGCCTCCCACTTTTACTTCTCTGTATTTTTGTGATCAGAGACTCAGCTGCCAATGTCGTCACTCACACCAGTGGGAGGGAAACCTTGCTTAAGGAAAAAGGCAGATTTGGCTGGAACAGTAGTTCGCACTGCTGCCTCACAACGCCAGGGACCCAGGTTCAATTCCAGCCTTGAAGAATCTCTCTACCTCACTGTTTGCTCACTGCCTTCTGCCTCTCACCCCAATACACACCTCACTGACCACAGATACACACCCCGCTGACCACACCTGTGGTCAGAGAACCCCCCCTCCCCCCTGCCCTCCACCGAAGGAAACCCCCAGCACCCCTCAATCGCTGGCCTCCTCCCTCCCTGGACTGCTCCCAATGCAGAGAGGTAACAGGATCCCCCAAGCCTACCAATTGCAGTGAAGCCCCCACCCCCCCCAACACATTTTGTCCCCAATCCTTAGCGCTGCCTAATTCTCATTGGGCATTAGCAGGGTGCCCCCTTGGCATTGCACTTTGCCCCTTGTGCAGTGCCTGGTGGCACAGAGCAGCACTGCCAGGGTGTCCATCCCCAGGGCACCAGCCCCCACCACCTGACCTTCGGGGGGGTCCCCTGTTAGCTCACCTCCGTTCCGGGGGGGTGTCCCGCTCGCTCCCCGAATGTAGGGAGCTAGTCCCAACATTGCCAGATTGAAATCCTCCTGCCGGGGTAGGAGATTCAATCAGGGTCTGAAAGGCCCTGATAATTAACACATTAACAGATATAAAATACACGCAGGAAAGATTGAAATGCCTTCCCTGCTGTCCCGCCTGTTTCCAGCCTGCTCTGGCAGGCGACTATTCTCCGGATCAGGGAGATGTGGATGTGTTCCCGGCGTATCCCTGCTCATGGACGCAAATCTCCCACCACAACCTGCCAGAGAAATTACTGCTGGCAATGGGGGAACCGCGGCCCTCATGTTCACCCCAGCCAAATTCAAATCGCAGAATTTCTTATCCAGGCGGCCTTTATTAAACACTGAGCAGATTCTGAACTGGATTATAACGCTACATTATCAAGTCGTAACAGCCCCAAACGTTTGCTGTTTCATTTTGCATTTTGGCCTCAGTGTGAGGATTGGTTGTTTCACTCCACCGACACTCTGGGAAGCTTTTATCAAAACAAACTAATAGCACAGCTCAACTGTGACAAATGGATTAGCTTAACAGTTAACATTTGAACAACACTTATGCATGGCAAGATACAATTCTTAAATGCTAACACATGCCTATGAGTTCCAATTCCAGTGATATTACTCCTAAATACTTTAGACCCACTTCTCCCATTAGCTGCTCCCATTAGCATATCACTCGGGTTGTGTTAATTAAACAAATCAAAACGTAAATCTGAAAGCCTAGGTGAAATCTAAGGAAATACATTAATCCAACATAAATCAAGCACCACATGTAAGTATCCTATTCGGCACTCAGCAAAACTGAGCGGGATGGACGGGGGAACTACACCCTGCAAACTGAAATGTCACAGTTTTTCCCCTTGGTGTTTTCAGAGTAGGGTTTTATCAGGTTGCTAAAAGGAAAAACAAAATGATTGGGCAGACACTTACACAGAGAAATCATTTCAATGATGTTTGGGTCGTTAGAGAGAGATAGATTTCTCTGTGTTTCTTTTTCTCTCTGGATCTGCCAGGAAATATACCTGAAGATGGTTGTATTGGAGTCAGAGGACAGGTGTCTTTAGAATATAGAATATAGAACATTCCAGCACAGTACAGGCCCTTCGGCCCCTCGATGTTGTGCCAAGTTATGTCCAATCCCAAGATCAAGCTATCCCACTCCCTATCATTCTGGAGTGCTCCATGTGCCTATCCAATAACCGCTTGAAAGTTCCTAAAGTGTCCAACTCCACTATCACAGCAGGCAGTGCATTCCACACCCCAACTACTCTCTGAGTAAAGAATCTACCTCGGACATCCCTCCTATATCTCCCACCATGAACCTTATAGTTATGCCCCCCTAGTAACAGCTACATCCACCCGGGGAAATAGTCTCTGCACGTCCACTCTATCAATCCCCCTCATCATCTTATAAACCTCTATTAAGTCGCCTCTCATCCTCCTCCGCTCTAAAGAGAAAAGCCCCAGCTCCCTCAACCTTTCCTCATAAGACCTACCCTCCAAACCAGGCAGCATCCTGGTAAATCTCCTCTGCACTCTCTCCAATGCTTCCACATCCTTCTTATAGTGAGGTGACCAGAACTGAACACAATATTCCAGATGTGGTCTCACCAACATCCAGTATAGTTGCAGCGTAACCCCACAGCTCTTAACCTCAAAGTTAATACACACTAACACTCTATAAACCTTCTTCACGGCTCTATCCACTTGAGTGGCGACCTTCAGAGATCCGTGTATATGAATCCCAAGATCTCTCTGTTCCTCCACATTCCTCAGAATCGTGCCATTGACTCTGTAATCCGCATTCAAGTATGTCCTACCAAAATGTATCACCTCACACTGTATGTATACAAAGCGGCTAAGAGGCTGGAAGTCCAGTATCCACATGAGCTGATTTATTTGTGTTAAGAGGAATGTATGTTGGGGGAATTATTGCTTACATTGACACTACAGAGAGAGCTACTTCTGAAGTATTCTATTTTATGTTTCTAAGTATTTATATTGGTGAAATACATGCTAATATTTTTGTTATATTTTAGCTGTCTTGTTCAATACAATTTGTTTCAATAAATTTGTCCAAGTGGGTCAATCCAATAATACCCGGAGTGAAATGCTTTGCAATATACTTGATAGTTTCTGATCTGGTCCTCAAATAATTGAGGGCTGTTACAGGATTAGAATCCATAACTCGCTTGTTTAGTTTTGGGTTATTGGACTCAAATACAGAGAATGGTGAGCACTCCCGTTTGCTTTTTTGGTGTTGAGTTCGATTTGTTTAGAGAGCCTTGTAGGATACTGGGTATTTCAGAGGCTACATATTTTCTGGGTGTGGAAGAAATTACTGGTCATGGTTTACAAAAGTTGGTTAAAAAAAAGTTTATTTAGGCTTTCATTAATACTGCCATAAAGTTAGTGTGAAAATCCCCTAGTCACCATCCTCTGGCACCTGTTTGGGGATACTGAGGGAGAATTGAGCTTGGTCAATGCACCAAACCAGCACATCTTTCAGACTATGGGAGGAAACCAGAACACCCAGAGGAAACCCACAAAGTCACAAGGACAACATGCAAGATCCTCACAAATAATGGCCCAAACCAGGATTTGAACCCAGGTCCCTAGCTCCATGAGGCAGCAGCGCCAATGTACCACCCAGTGAAACAGACCTTGTGAATTGTCCGATGAGCTGCAGTTGACATTAGCTGAACGATTGAGGAGAGTGGAGATACTTGCAGTGATAGCTTAGCATTTGAAGTGGCCAGAAACCCACAGTTGGGTTCATTGGAAATGCCTGGAATTCAATTACAAATGAAAGAGCCTGAATGGCAAGGGGAAAGGAAAGAGAAAAATAGCAGTGGCAGAACACAAAGTGAGAGACAGCCAGGAAAGGGGAGAAGGGAGAACATTTCAACTTGGCACGGAACTTGAACTGAAAAGTGAATGTCTACATAAAATGATGGAACGATGGGTAAAAGTTGGGAACTGTGATGAGG
Source organism: Carcharhinus amblyrhynchos (assembly GCF_965287045.1). NCBI lineage: Eukaryota > Metazoa > Chordata > Chondrichthyes > Carcharhiniformes > Carcharhinidae > Carcharhinus > Carcharhinus amblyrhynchos. The sequence goes on from NW_027650339.1 coordinate 73,869, forward strand.
TCAGTGAGGAAGCAGAAACAGATCAGAAACATGGGTCTGGTGGGGGGTGTTTGAATAGGTTCAGGCATTAGAAAGGTAGATTAAGAAGAGCACTGGGGACACAGACGGGATAAATAGGATAGGCCAGGGAGCGTTTTGAATGTGAAAGGACCACCACTGTCAAAGCTAAACAGATGCAAATGAATGCAGAGCCTGTCAGTAGATGTGGTGGAGTTATTTCAATATTTTATTAAATGAGGATTGCCCACAGATTTACACTCAGATCAAGGATCAAATTTTACATCAAGGTTATTCAGGGAAGTTCTGGACAGCTTGGCAGGAAAACAATTTTAATTAACTGTGTCCCATCACGGGGAGTATTGGTTTAGTGGCATCGAACTTACTTTGTTGGTGGCACATAGTGAGAATTATCCAGAGGATTACAATAAAGGAATTCTATCGTCCTTTTGTTTTACAATGAGGGGTGGGTCTAACTGAGAGGAAGAGGAGAGATCAGAATCAGGAACATTGGGCTGGAATGTCCAGCAATGGATTCTTCACCGTCAGAGTCCTGGGATTCTCTCCCTGTTGGTATTGTGGGTAAAAACACAGCAGGCCAACTGTAATGATTCAGGAAGGCAGCTCCCCACCACCTTCCCAAAGGCAACTAGGGCTGGGGAAGTAAATGCAGGCTTAGCCAGCCAAGTCCATTGTCCATGAATAACAACAAACAAACAAAGAACAAAGAACAGCACAGGAAACAGGCCCTTGATCCAACTAGACCATTCGTTTGTATCCCTCCATTCCCAGCCTGTTCATGTGACTATCCAGGTAATTCCTAAATGATGCCAGTGTGTCTGCCTCCACCACTCTACTTGGCAGCACATTCCAGGCTCCCAGCACTCTCTGTGTAAAAAACATCCCTCTGATCTCGGAGTTATACCTCTCCCCTCTCACCCCGAGCCCGTGACACCTCGTGATCGTCACCTCCAAATGTATAAAGAAAGAAGTTCAGAATCCGAGACCAATGTGGAATGTCTCAATAATAGGCAGGAGTTTATCGCAGAACTTTGGGTTATTTCTACATTTTACTGTCAGATTCCATTTACCATGCAGATGGACTCCTCAATGAAGCCAACAGGAAACTGGACAACCTCTGAAAAAAAACCATTGCTGGTGCTTCCGAAAGCTAAAGTCTCACCGTTTGGATTGACTCCTGCTCTGTCTGAAACTGCAAGAAACTACAAATGGGCACGAACAGAGCCCAGGCCATCACACAAAGCAGCCTCCCCATCCATTGACATTGTCTCAACTCCTCACTGCCTCATAAACACAGCCAGCAGGATGATGCTGGCTGTGTTTCCTGAAACACAATTCCTTCATTGGCACCTTTCAGTTGAATGTTCTCCCCAACACCAAAAGCAAGTTCCTGCCCTTGGTGCTGCATCCTGTGTTTGGGGCTTTTTAAGTATCCACTTGTTGCCCTCCATTGCAGTTGTTTGCTGCCTCATTTGCTTTGTGACTGGTTTTAACTCAGGGTGCAGAGGAGGTTTACCAGGATGTTGCCTGGTATGGAGGGGAGGTCCTATGAGGAGAGACTGAGGGATTTGGGGTTGTTTTCACTGGAAAGAAGGCGGCTAAGAGGGGATCTTATAGAAACATATAAGATGATTAGAGGTTTAGATAGGGTGGATGGTGATAGCCTGTTTCCTCGGATGGAGAAATCTAGCACGAGGGGGCATGGCTTTAAATTAAGCGGGGGTAGTTATAGGACGGATGTCAGGGGCAGGTTCTTTACCCAGAGGGTGGTGAGGGATTGGAATGCCCTGCCTGCTGCAGTTGTAAATGCGCCTAGTTTGGGGGCGTTTAAGAGATTGGTGGATAGGTTTATGGACGAAAAGGGATTGGTTTAGATTAGTGGGTCTATGTTTTTTTTTAAAATAAGACTGGTCGGCGCAACATTGTGGGCCGAAGGGCCTGTTCCGCGCTGTAATGTTCTATGTTCTATGTTCTATGTTCTGTGTTCTATTTGGAGATTTTTATTTGAAGCCAGTGGGTTTTTGTTGATAGCCTGGCTCATCCTGAATCCTCTGCTCGAAGTTCAGTGGAGCTTGCGATGATCTGCCTCTCGCCGGCTCTGATTCCTTTGGCGGGCGGGAACGGTAACATTCCGGCGTGTAACTTTTGCAGACTGTTTAGTCTTTGGCTGTGTGTTCTGCCAGACCAAACAGTCTCTCAACATTTCTCGTAATGCTCGGCTGAACTCACGGTGCTCAATGTGGCCAGGAAACCTGAGACGGCCTCGGGATTGGCAGGGTTGGGGGAGGGAGCGGGGGCTTTGAAATCACTTTGAAGGAACGCTTCAAAAGATGTGGGGCTGAATCTTCCTGTCACACCCAGCACAGAAATTGTAGTGGACAGGACATTGACCATGCAAAGGTCAGTTGACCTCAAATGGGATTTGATAAACTTGGGGTGATTGTGATGGAGAATCCTGCCCTGGCTGTTAGGAGCATCAGGCCATGTTAAACACCTGATTCAACTGGATGTCCAGTGGTCCTCGAGATATGCAAAAAGTAACATCCTACCTGTCTTCAGTTGGTATCTCATTCGCTACAAAGCGACGGAACAGTGGCACAATGGTTAGCACTGCTGTTTCACAGTGCCAGGGACCTGGGTTTGATTCCGGCCTTAAGCCACTGTCTGTGGAATCACCAGGTTCTCCCATGTCTGCATGAGTTTCCTCTCCTCTCCAAAGTTGTGCAGGTTATACGGATTGGCTATGCTAAATTGCTCATTACTGCCTCAAGATTTGTATGCTAGGCGAATTGTCCATGCTAAGTTTCTCCTTGTATCCCGGGATATACAGTTTAGTGGATTTTCACATGCTAAATTTGTCCTTTGTGCCTCAGGATATGTGGGATAGGTGGAATGGCCATGCTACATTGCCCCTTAGTGTCCCAAGATGTCTAATTTAGGGGTATTCATTGGGGTCAATGTGGGGATAGGATCTGTGTGAAATGTTCTATCAAAGAGACAATGCTGACATGATGGGCCTGCTTCTCTTCTGTAGAGTTTCGATGGTTTTCTGTGTGGAGTTTGCACATTCTCACCTTGTCTCCATGGTTTCCTCACACACTCCAAAGATGTGCAGGTTAAGTGGATTGATCAAGATAAATTGCTCCTTTGTGTCCCAGTATTTGCAGTTTGGTGGATTGGCCATGCTAAGTTGCCCCTTAATGACAATGAGACTACTATAACAAATAATTGGGTTAACAGGGATAGGGTCTATTTGGGATTGTTGTTGATCAATGGAACAAATGACCTCCTTCTGCACCTGGAAGGATTCTGAACAGAAGTAATGCAAACTTTCAATACATTAGCTCCAGAATCCACTTCAGGGTCGAATTATTGTAATTTGCTGAACAAATGTGCACTTTTATCTTGCTTCTTCTTATTTTCGATGCTCCAGTCTCTTCACCTTCAATTGTGCTGTGTGAATCCCAATGTTTTGGATGTTTTTTTTAATTGGTGCCAGTGTCGAGGGCTGCCCGATAATGCTTCAGAAAAAAAGGCTATATTGACAATAAACCATTAACTATATTGATCAAATGGTCAGACAGAATAACTCTGAAACTGCACAATTCTCCTGCCTGGCTCCAACTGCCAATCCTCCCCTGGCTCGGGGTATGTGCCCTTGCAGTCAATTTGCTCAGCATCCCACCTCAACATGCCACAGGATCAGGACCCATCACATGGCCCAAAGGAAATGCCCCCTCAATGGCCACACCACCACAGTGGGCAAGTCACGCATCATCCTGACTTGGAAATATATCGTCTGTTCCTTCACTGTCACTGGGTCCAAATCCTGGGATGCATTCCCTAACAGCACTGTGGTAGTACCCACTGGACAAACTGCAGTGGTTTAAAAAGGAAGCTCATCACCGTCTTCTTAAGGAGAGCTAGGAATGCACAATGAATGCTGGGGTTAATCAGCGATACACCCATCCTAGAAAATGTATTTTGAAAGAAATGGGAAGATTGAAAGTTTATGGCCAGTGTCTTCACAATTTCCACTTGTCCTGCTCTTAGTGAACCTCCACATTATCCAGGTTGGGTACATAGAACATAGAACATAGAACATAGAACATTACAGCGCAGAACAGGCCCTTCGGCCCACGATGTTGCACCGACCAGTTAAAAAACAATGACCCACTAACCTAAACCAATCCCTTTTCGTCCATAAACCTATCCACGGATCTCTTAAACGCCCCCAAACTAGGCGCATTTACAACTGCAGCAGGCAGGGCATTCCAATCCCTCACCACCCTCTGGGTGATATGAAAATTGTTGGATTGAAGGGGGTTAATTGAAACTGTTTGTTTAGTGACTGTAACTGATGTGAGTCTCCATGGATCTGATTAGTGTGCCTGGGGGTTGGGGGTGGGTGTTCCCACTTCTATTAATAAGAGATTCTGTTCAGTGTGGTGTCCCATTGAGTCACGGGAGATACAACTCTGACACTAACAGAGATCGGCGGCTGTGGAGAGAGAGGGAGGGAGAGGAGAGATCAGAATCTGGGAATAATGGATTGGAAAGTTCCAACAATGGATCAGGATCTGGGAACAATGAACCAATATGTTCCAACAATGGATCAGAAAATGGGAACAATGGATTGGAATGTTCCAAAGCTGAACAGGAATTTTGCTCCGGGTCTGTTTTACTTATCTCAAGATTGGTTTGGTTCGTTACCATTAACAGTTCGCATCCAATTTGTGCTCTGGGTTATTCAAGGGGTTTACTATCCAATCCTGGCTATTGTTGGTGTCCCTGGTAAGTCTTTATTCTACTTATCATCCATGTTTCATTGTATTACTCTCTTTCTTATTTCAGTTTTGGGAACATGGAATCCATTGACTTCAGTTTCACTCTAAATCTCTGCTCCCTGTCCATTTACTCCATTTCCTGTACCTGAAGCTGGTCCACACTGATCACACCCCCCATTAACCCTTTGACTTTGAGCTGATTACTCACCCCATATCCCATGCAGCCGTATAAAACATTAGTTTGTCCACACTTTGGGTATTGTGTGCAATGTTGTTCACCACACTACCTAAGCTTTGGAGACAGTGCAAAGAGAGTTCACCAGGATACTACCATTTACCAAAAACTCAACTGAAAATTACTGCAGCGCGTAACTCATCTCCTGACTCCATATAGCCGACCCCCATCTACATATCATCGATGTTTCGTTGTATTACTCTCCGTGTTTCAGGTTTGGAAACATGAAGTTCATTGACTTTCGCTTCACATTTAATCTCTGTTCCCTGTCCATTTACTCCATTTCTGTACCTGAAGCTGGTCCACACTGATTACACCCTCCGTTGGTGTTGGTGCAGGCTTCATTGGATGAATAGCCTCTTTCTGCCCCAGAGGTTCTATGATAGTTATTTCAATTCTGGGAAAAAGATTCTGACTCTCAACCCTATCTCTGCTTTCATAGATTTCTGGGCTTCTATCAGATCTCCCCTCAGACTCTGCCGTTCTACCCTAGTTTGTCCAGCCTCTCCTTATAGTTTCGACCCTCTAAGCCAGGCAGCATCCTGGTATATATCTTCTGCACCCCCTCCAAAATCTCCACATCCTCCCTGTAATGTGCAACTTCATCAACAGGGACAGAGTGGAAAGGTTCGAGAGCTTCATGTTTTCAGATATCCAGATCACTAACAACCTGTCCTGCTCCTCCCATCATTACACAATAGTTAAGAAAGCCTCTATTTCTAAGAAGACTAAAAAAACTGGCATGTCAGCTGCGACTCTCACCAACTTTTATAGATGCACCATAGAAAGCATTTTTTTTCGGGTGTATCACAGCTTGGTCTGGCACCTGTTCTGTCCAGGACCGCAAGAAACTACAAAGTATCAGGAATGGAGCCAAATCCATCAGGCAAACCAACCTTCCATCCATTGACTCTGTCTACATTTCCCCTGCCTCGGGAAAGCAGCCAGAATTATCAAGGTCTCTCATACCCTGGACAATCTCTCATCCACCTTCTTCCTTCGGGAAAAAGTTACAAAAGTCTGAGCTCGCGTACCAATTGACTCAAGAACAGCTTCTTCCCTGTTGCTGTCAGACTTTTGAATGGACCTACCTTGCACTAAGTTGATACTTCTCCACAGCCTAGCTATGACAGTAGCGTTATATTCTGCATTATCTCCTTTTTCCCTCTATGGACAGCATGTTTTGTCTGTATTGCGCACAAGAAAAAATACTTTTTACTATAGAATCATAGAACCTTACAGTGCAGAAAGAGGCCCATCGAGTCTGCACCGAACACAATCCCACCCAGGCCCTACCTCTATATCCCTACATACTATACCCACTAATCCCTCTAACCTCCGCTAACCTGGGCACTAAGGGGTAATTTCTTAGCACGGCCAAACAACCTAACCCGCACATCTTTGGACTGTGGGAGGAAACCGGAGCACCCGGAGGAAACCCACACAGACACGAGGAGAATGTGCAAACTCCACAGAGAAAGTGTGGAGCTTATGTTAACTATATGTTAATACATGTGACAATAATAAATCAAATCAAATCAACTAGAATTGAAGGGTTTTTTTTGTTTTACCAATCTGCCTGTACTGGTCATCAGACCACCTGACAGTGGAAACATTATGGGCGCAATTATCCAGCCGTCCACACCCGGAGACCACATAATCCCACTTGTGGTCAACGGACCTTTGCATGGTCCATGTCCCATCCATTATGGATTGAGTGTAGGACATGACGGAAAAATTCCACTGATGTCTTCAATTCATTTATTGAAAACATTTACAATGTTGAAAACCTCCACCAAATATTCTTCTCTGCTCTACGGAGAAGAAGTCCAATTTCTCTCGTCTCACCAGGTCGCTGTATAATCCGTCCTCCCTGGAACAATTCTAGTCAATCTCTTCAGTATCCTCCTTCCAGTCTCTCCATCCTTCACAAAGTGTGGAGTTCAGTATTGGACACAGTATTCCATGTGGGATCAAAGTAGACTTTTACTGATGTTTACCATAAACTACTTCTGAATGGTTCTAATATTGCCAGATGTATTAGCGCACAGTGAATGGCATTGTTTCTTACAGTATACAGACACAGCTTCATGGAGAAGGAAAGCATAGAGCGCAGAATGGAAAAGCACCTGGAAACAGAGAAAAGAGCTGATGATTCAAGCTCTGATGATCCTTTGTCAAAGTTGCTTGGATTCAAGATTCCAGCATCCACAGTAATTAGCTTTTATAAAGGGGGTGTGGAATGTAATGAGACAGTCATAACTAGGACAAAGATCAACTTCATATATGGCAGGTCCAAGATTTTCTTGACTCGGTTGGTGCGTGTCTCCAAACTTCTTGTATTTTTTTCCCTGACGGGAGAAGATGGAAGAGTATATGTCCGGGGTGCGTGGTGTCCTTGATCATGCTGGTTGTTTTTCAGAGCAGTGGGAAGTATATTCAGAGTTAAAGGGTGGGAGTCTAATTTCTGTGATGGACAAGGCTATATTCACCAATTGTGTAGTAATTGCAATCTTGGACAAAATAGGAGTCATAACAAGCTGTAATACCATCAGAAAGAATGTTTTCTATGTTATGAAAGTTGGTAAGAGTTGTACATATCAAAATTCATTAACCTCCTGAGAAAGGGATCCAGTTCATAGCTCCTTGGAAGTGGATTCACAGGTGGACAGATTGGTGACCAAGGAATTGATGCACTTTCTGAATGAGAATGTCAATGTGGAGGGACCAGAATGTGTTGTCGGTGAACTGGCAACCTAGAAACTGGAAGGTCTCTTGTATGTGTAAACACATTGATATTACAAGTGGGAAATGGTCATTCAGCGCCTCATGTCTGCACTGCTATTCATGGCTAATCTGATCGTAAACCCACATTCCTGCCAATCCCTGATAACCTTTCCACCCCATTCATCAAAATACTCCAAAGGTTCTGCTCCCACCGTTTTGAAGGTGTAACCAAGCAAGTTGATGATGATAGTGCAGTTGACGTTAGATTTTCACAACGCCTTTGACAAGATACCACATGGTAGTTCATTGCATGAGGTTAAATATCACAGGATCGAGGGTGTGGTGGCCAGTTGGAGACAAAATTGTCTCGACTAGAGAAAACAGAGCGTGGCTTTTCAAACTGGTGGCCTGTGACCAGTGATGTGCTTCAGAGATCAGTGCTGGGACAACTGGTTTTTGTATCAATAATGTGGATGAGAATTTAGTCAGCATGGTTAGGAAGCTTGCAAATGAGATCAAGAATGGTGGCATAGTGGACAGTGAAGAATGTTATCTCGGATTGCAATGGGATCTTGCTCAATTGGGCCAATGGGCTGATGAATTGCAGATGGAGTTTATTTTGGGTCAATGTGAGATGATGTATTTTGCCAGATCGAATCAGGGCAGTTAACGGTAGGGCATTGGTGAGAGTTATAGAACAATTAGATCTAGTGGTACAAAACATAACTCTTTGAAAGTGGAGTCACAGGTAGCCAGAGTGGTGAAGAAGGCATTGGGCGTACTTCGTTTCATTGGTCAGAACATTGAGTACATGAGTTGGGACATCTTGTTGAACTTACACAAGGCCTTGGTTAGGCCACACTTGGAATATTGAGTACAGTTCTGGTCATCCTATTATAGAAAGGATAATATAAAATACAAGAATGCAGAATCTATGTATTAGGAAGCTACCTGGACTTGATGGATTGAGTTATAAGGAAAAGTTGGATAGGCTGGGACTTTTTCCCCTTGGTTTGAGGAGGCTGAGGGGTGATCTAACACTAGAGGGCATAGATTAAAGGTGAGGGGGAAGATCCAAATGGGTCAAAAGGGGCAATTGTTTAATGCTGAGGGTGGTGGGTGACTGAAATGAGCTGCCATCGGTAGGAATAGGGACGGATTTATATTTTTAAAAGGATTTAGACAGTTACATGGATAAGATGGGTATGGAGGGAAACTCAGAGCATTTTTTGATTTTTTAATATAATTTTACAAAAACTGGCTTCACAATACCTGGTATATTGGGCAGATAAATAGCAAATAGAATTTAATCCTGATAAATGTGAGGTGATGCATTTTGGCAGAAATAATGCCGGGGGGGGGGCGTTATTTGATAAATGGTAGACCTATAAAGAGACCAAAGATGTGCTATTAGGCTGACTGGTGTAACAAATTGTCCCTAAATTAGTTTCCCTCAATGTGGAATGCCATCAGCATCGACAAGGGCCATGGGTGGAAGGGGAAACTCATAATGTTAAAATGGCGGCGGGGGCTCGTTGGGCTGACGGACCTGTTTCCCCGGGCTGTGTTGTTCTTTTTACCTCCAAATTAAGAAAAAAACCCATCATCTTGAAAATATGTTGTCATTTCTTTATCTCCTTGAAACTTGCGACAGAACATTCTCAATAACATTTTTGTGACCCGCAGCATGTACAATCTGTAAGTTAAATGCTTTTAACATGCAAGACTTCCTGAGAAGGTGAGAGGGCATGGGATCCAAGGGCCTTTGGCCTTGTGGATCCAGAACTGGCTTGCCTGCAGAAGGCAGAGAGTGGTTGTGGATGGGTCTTTTTCTGAATGGAGGTCAGTCACCAGTGGAGTGCCCCAGGGATCTGTTCTAGGACCCTTGCTGTTTGTCATTTTCATAAATGACCTGGATGAGGAAGTGGAGGGATGGGTTAGTAAGTTCGCCAACGATACAAAGGTCGGTGGTGTTGTGGATGGTCTGGAGGGATGTCAGAAGTTGCAGTGGGACATAGATAGGATGCAAGACTGGGCGGAGAAGTGGCAGATGGACTTCAACCCAGATAAATGTGTAGTGGTCCATTTTGGCAGGACCAATGGGATGAAGGAGTATAATATCAAGGGCAGGAGTCTTAGGAGTGTAGAAGAGCAGAAGGATCTTGGGGTCCGGGTCCACAGGACTCTTAAATTGGCCTCGCAGGTGGACGATGTGGTCAAGAAGGCGTATGGTGTACTGGCCTTCATTTATCGAGGGATTGAGTTTAGGAGTCGGGAGGTAATGCTGCAACTTTATAAGACCCTTGTCAGGCCCCACTTGGAGTACTGTGCTCAGTTCTGGTCGCCTCACTACAGGAAGGATGTGGAAGCTATTGAGAGGCTGTGGAGGAGATTTACAAGGATGTTGCCTGGATTGGGAGGCATGCCTTATGAAGATAGGTTGAGGGAGCTGGGACTCTTCTCCCTGGAGAGACGAAGGTTGAGAGGGGACCTGATAGAGGTTTATAAAATGTTGAGAGGAATAGATAGGGTGGATTCTCAGAGGCTATTTCCCCGGGTTGAAATGGTCACTACGAGAGGACACAGATTTAAGGTGCGGGGAGGAAAGTACAGAAGTGATGTTAGGGGTAAGTTTTTCACTCAGAGGGTGGTGAGTGAATGGAATCGGCTGCCGTCAGTGGTGGTGGAGGCGAACTCGCTGGGGTCTTTTAAAAGACTTCTGGATGAGTATATGGGATTTAGTGGGATTGGGGGTTATAGATAGGTCTATAGATTGGTCGGTGTTGATATGATCAGCGCAACTCGTGGGCCGAAGGGCCTGTTTGCGCTGTAGTGTTCTATGTTCTATGTTCACATTTCCAACAAAATCATCTGGTGTTTTTCTACTTTGATTTCTTAAAGAATTGTCAAAGGATTGTGATCAATATACACAACTGAACTTATTACATTGTTTGAAATGTAAACATTAAATTGTTGTAAGGTCGTTACTAAACTCAATCATTCCTTTCCACTTGTGGAATATTTTGTCTGCTGGTTGTTGTGTTTTTTTTTGAAAATCAACCAATCAGCCTTTCAATTCCACATTCATCTTCCTGTAACAACACAGCTCCAACATCTACACCACTGGAGGTGATGGTGACTTTAAAGTGTTTCAAATTTTAGTGTGGCTAAAACAGGTTTGTTGTTAACACTGCTTTCAAACTCTCAAAAGCTTGCTGCCATGATTCTGGCCAACAAAATGTTCTGTTCTTTTCTAACAAGCCGAAGACCTACTAAAGATGGTACGATTTTTTTTTCTGTAGAATTCATTGGATCCCAAGAAATCTTTCTTCCACTTCCTTCTTTGATGGTGGTCTTATAAATTCCTTGATGGCCTTCATCTTCACATTTCCCAGTGCCATCCGCCCATATCTGTTGTTGTGCCATGAGATTGTTACTTCCCACTTCACACCATTCTGTTTTTGTCAAGTTTATGACCAACCTTGCCTTCCATAGTCTCTCAAAGAGCTCGATCAGTGCTCCATGTGATCTCTCCACGAATGACTAAAGATCACTAAACATTTACACAGACAGCATCATCAGTCAATCCTGCAACAACTCTCTTCATAAGCCTTTTATTTGCATTTTTCACCCCAAAAGGCATTTTTTTTTAAATTGGTATATCCTGTTTGGAGTTGCAGAGGTAGAAAGTTATTTTGTTGTCCCTGACAAAGGTACTTGCCAGTAACCGCGCAGTATGTTCAGTGTGGTGTTGTAAGGAGCTTGTCTGACTTTTGCCACACAGTCCTCCAGCCTTGGAATTGGATACGAATCAGATTTAGTCACAGCCTGTGACCAGCGGTGTGCCTCAGGGACCGGTGTTGGGTCTACTGTTATTTGTCATTTATAGTAATGATTTGGATGATAAATTAGGAGGCATGGTTTATAAGTTTGCGGATGACATCAAGATTGGTGCCAGTGTGGACAGTGAAGAAGGATATCAAGGATTGCAGTGTGATCTTGATCAATTGATCCAGTGGGCTGATGAATGGCAGATGGAGTTTAATTTAGATAAATGGGAGCTGATGCATTTTGGTAGATTGAACCAGGGCAGGACTTACTCAGTTAATGATAGGGCACTGGGGGAGTTATAGAATGAAGAGTTCTAGGGGTACAGGTTCATAACTCTTTGGAAGTGGAGGAGTTCAACATGCTTGGTTTCATTGGTCAGAACATTGAATACAGGAGTTGGGAAGTCTTGTTGAAGTTGTACAAGACATTGGTAAGGCCACACTTGGAATCCTATGTATCGTTCCGGTCACCCGATGATAGAAATGATATTATTAAACAGAAAAAAAAGTGCAGAAAAAAATAACTAGGACGCTATTGGGACTTGATGATTATTGAGTTACAAGGAGAGGACTTTTTTGGAGAGGAAGTGTAGGAGGCTGAGGGTTGATCATATCGAAGTCTATAAAATAATGAGGGGCATAAATCAGCTGGATAGTCAATATATTTTCCCAAAGGTAGGGATGTCGAATACAAGAGGGCTTAGGTTTAAAGTGAGACGGGAGAGATACAAAAGGGTACGGTGGGGGATTTTTCACACAGAGTATGGTGAGTTTCTGGAACAAACTGCTAGAGGAAGTTTTAAAGTCAGGTACAATTTTGTCTTTCAAAAAGAGTTTAGAGAGTTACATGGGCAAGATGGTTATAGAGGGATAGGGGTCAAACACGGGCAGTTGGGACCAGCTTACTGGTTAAAAACACAGAGGTGGCATGAACAATATGGACCAAAGAGCTTGTTTCCACGCTGGAAACCTCTCTGTACACTATGACTCTGTAACTCCACCATACCTGACTCTTTCTCTAATACTCCTCAGGGCTTGGCTGTGTCTGTCACAATTTCACCTCCCCGTATATCCCTGGTTGCACCCAATTTTATCTTGTTTGCCAATTCTGCAAGTGTAACATTTTTCAGTCTTTCTAAACATTTTTTTTGGGAAACATTTTCAATCCCCGAAGCCTCTTTAGGAATGTCAAGAGCCATTTCTCCACTTTTGATGAAACCAGTGTATTGTCCTTTAACAGATCTTCCACTTCTCACTTAAAGTTTATTTCAAGATCTAAGACTATTCAAATTTCTAGATCTGAGTCTCCAAATCTAATCCAAAGTGAAGGTTGATCTCCTGACTGAGAGGTAACACTCAACCACTCAAATATAAGTACCTCACTTAGTCAGCTGGTAAGAAGTGTGTGTGAGAAGGGGCAGATGTCGGGCATCTGCACTACAACAGCTATTAGTGGTTAAATCCAAATAACTACCTCAGACTTTCCCCAAACCACTCCCCAAAAAAACAAAAAAAAAACAATTAACATGTTATTTATCTAAATAACAGTAAACAGGTTAACTGAACCATGTACAAACTGAATAAAACACTATTCTAATGGAAATCTATTTAGGAAATTAATTAGCATTTAATAACAAACAATACAACTTTTAATCAAACTCGAAATACAATCTGGTGATATGTTGTGCGATCTTCTTACGTTTTTATCTTTTGTCTTCTTTGCTTCTTGGTACATTTATGTTTGAGTTGAGGTCTTGTTTTAAGACATAAAAATTGCTTTTACACTGACAGAGTTGTAGTCTGTGTGCGTGTGTGTTTGTTTGCGTGTGTGTGTGTTTGTGTGCATGTGTGTGTGTGTTTGTGTGCATGTGTTTGTGTACGTATGTGTGTGCGTGTGTGTGTGTGTGTGTGTTTGTGTGCATGTGTTTGTGTGTTTGTGTGCATGTGTTTGTGTACGTATGTGTGTGCGTGTGTGTGTGTGTGTGTGTGTTTGTGTGCATGTGTGTGTGTGTTTGTGTGCATGTGTTTGTGTACGTATGTGTGTGCGTGTGTGTGTGTGTGTGTGTGTGCGTGTGTGTGTGTCTCTTGCTGAGATTTGACACAGTCATTGGCAATTCTCTGGAGCTGGGAGCTGGTTTTATACCCCCAATGACATACCAAAACCCACCACAACAGGATTGGTTTGCAGGTTATCAAAGCATCAAATTCAAATCTGATAAGTTGCTGCTACTCAAATCCAATTTTAAATTGATTGATTAAAATTCAAAGCATGTGATGATTCAAATGCTGAAAGGCTGTTGCCAATGCAGCCCTGTGGTTTTTGTCTTTGAAACACTCTTTCACTTTGGGTCTCTCTTTCTGTACTTGCATTTACACATGCATCTCTTTTTGAAACCTAAGTACGAAAAAAAACACCTTTTAAACAGACAATTTTATAACTTTAAGCATTTTTGCAATCATTTTATAATTCTACAATCACTAACTTCACAACAATAGCACGTAAGGGACAATACTTTTCATTCTATACTAATACACATTACAATAATAAATCAAATCAAATCATCAATTTCTATTTCCCCTTACCCCTCAATCCCACTTTTGTCATTGTTTTCCCATTTATTCCACTGCATTAGGGATCTTCCCAGCTGGCATTTCAGTTTCATTGATTCCCAATATATTCACAGGATGATGTAACATTTTGGAAATATCAATAAAACAAAATTCAAAATAGCAATGTGATTGCTTATTTCCCTTCCTGACAGTGAACATAATCACAATTGTGACACTGAAGAGCAGAAACTGTGGTTTGTCCAAATGTGTCACTCGTTACCTGGTGGCCATGTCAGTGGGGGATCTGCTGGTCATTATCCTCGACCTGATATTGAGACACATTCCCGTTGTTTATCGGGAACAGTTTGAATTCCTGCACTCGCTCCCCGTGTGTAACATCCACGCCGTCCTGCTTTATGCAGCCACTGACTGTTCTGTCTGGTTCATCGTCACTTTCACCTTTGATCGATTTGTGGCCATTTGCTGCCCCAAACTGAAAAGTAAATATTGCAGCGAGAAATCAGCGACTGTGGTTCTGGAAACAGTGACGGTGCTGAGCTGCTTAAAGAACATTTTCTGGTATTTTATGCTGAGTGGTCGGTATTGGCTGTGGAACGACCCCTGGTTTTGTGATGTCACTCTGGAAGTCCAATTTTCTTCTGTTTGGATAACCATCGAGTTCCTTCACCAAGTGCTAACACCCTGTGTCCCATTTGTCCTGATGCTGCTGCTCAATTCTTTCACCATCAAGCACATTTTAGTGAGCAGCAGAGCCCGCAGGAGACTCCGGCCTCACAGCAGTGTGGAGAATCCCAGAGACCCAGAGATGGAGAGTCGAAGGAAATCAATCATTTTACTGTTTGTTATCACCACCAATTTCATCCTCTTATGGTCAATGTCAATGTTTTATTCTATATGGATCCGTTTATATGGTTTGGGTTATCACATCATATGGATAGATCGTTTTGTTCTGGATTTGGGCTTCATATTGCAGCTCCTGAGCTGCAGCACAAATACAGCCATTTATGCAGTGACACAAACTCAGTTCAGAAAGCAATTGCAGGTTGTGCTGAAGTCTCTCTTGATTCCAATTCTTTCTTTCATTAAACCATGGCGGGAGCTGAAACACTAAGAGTCTATGAATTCTTCCTTTTTCATGCTTCAGGCAGCAAGTGAAGAATAAGCTGACATATTTATTTTAGACCTTTACATTTGATGTTTTGATCACCTGTATTTTTAGATATTTTTCCTAGTTCTTTAATTAAATGAGTCATGAGAGGAATTGAATCACCAAAGAGATTCTGGAATTTTAAAAAAAGACACCAATTGAGAAATATGTCCCCATGGCAAAACAGCGGCTGCACGGTGGCACAGTGGTTAGTACTGTTGTCTCACAGTGCCTTGAACCCAGGTTCAGTTTCTGGCTTGGGTCACTGTCTGTATGGAATCTACATATTCTCTCATGTCTGCGTGAATGTCCTACAGCGGCTCCTGTTTCCTCCCACTGTCCAAAATTATTGCTGGTTAGATGAATTAGATGCTAAATTCTCCCTCAGTGTACCTGAACAGACACAAGAGTGTGATGACAACGGGATTTTTGCACTACCTTCATTGCAGTGTCAATGTAAGCTTACTTGTGATATTCATCAATTAACTTCAAAACTTGAAGCAATCCTCCCATTGGCCAGACCATTTCCCCTCATTCTGCTCAGACACTGAAAGGACAGACATCCTCCCCCTGACAACACTAACCTCCCACTGGCAGGGCCTTCCTTAACATCAGGCCAAATCCTCACTCTGACCTGACAGAAAACTGGAAGACAATACCCAAAGGTCAAGAGTGGGGCTATCAGGAAGAAAACAAGGTCACTTCTGGGGACTCGGGTTCGATTCCCACCATGGCAGATGGTGGAATTTGAATGCAGTTTAAATGATTCTGGAATTAAGATCCTACTGATGACAATATCTTAACAGACCTTTTCCGTTTGTTTTTCTTTTCTCTCTCAGTGTTGTTGGGCCATCTACTTTTATTGCTACTTCAATGGCTTCAATGGGGTGTTGTTTATTTTTACTATGTGATCTTTTTGACCTTGAATTGTGAGAGGGAAGCTGGATAGACAAAGTCAGGCGGTTCCTCCCAGGAAGCACATAAGGATTAATGTCAATGATCGTTCCAAAGGAGGTGAATATAAACCTGGAAAACAGTGTTCCTCTCTCTCTCTCTGACGACCACTTCCACCAGCCCTCCGTCCTCTCCCCCCACCTCCGGTTTCTGGAAATTCGGCTGTTCAATAGCAGTAAGCTTCCCGGCCAGACTGGAGAACAAAATCTGTTTCTGATGGTTTATTTGACGAGAGACTCTATGGTTGCTAAACTCATCTGACTCCAAGCTCATGTGAACCTCTATAGAACTGCAACAATAAATTCCAATATGATGAGAGCATTAATCTTTCCTGTGCTAAACCTGTGGAAAGTGTTTGGTTTCTAGGAATTGTTTTGTTGGAATGCCGTCGAGATCTTAAAGTTCATAAAATATTATATTTCTTCTTGGTTGTAATTGGTAAACTTTATTGCTATTTGTTTTTCTTTTTATATGTGTTAACTGTATTTTAAATAAACTTTGTTTGATAACAGCTCCTTCGTGGGCCTGTTGAATTATAACTGAAGTGAAGCATCTCAAAGCCAAACATATCATCCATGCAGACTTCATGAAACAATTTGGAGTTCCTGACCAGAATTATAAAAATGGACACATGACAGAGGCACAACAGATAGAACGGAACTGAGAACGAGAGCAATTGAGACAGAGAGCCAAGAGAGACGTGAAAGCGAGGGAGGAGGAAGACAGAGAGCGGAGACAAAGAGAGAGGAGACAAAGAGATGAGACAGAGACAGGAGAGAGAGAGGAGACAGAGACAGAGAGGAGGTGGAGAGAGAGGAGGCAGAGAGAGAGGAGACAGAAACAGAGGAGAGAGAGGAGACAGAGAGGAGGAGAAGAGAGAGGAGACAGAGTGAGAGGAGACAGAGAAAGGAGGCAGAGAGGAGACAGAGAAAGAGGTGATAGAGAGGAGACAGAGAAAGAGGTGATAGAGAGGAGACAAAGAGAGGGAGACAGAGAGAGAGAGGTGGGGGGGGGCAGAGATAGAGAGAGGGAGAGGAGACAGAGAGAGTTAAAGAATAAAAAAAAAGCCAAACTAACAGAGCCTGAGAAAGAGAGACACGGGGTGGAACAAACTGTTTGAGGAAGATAGAAAGAGCGCAAAAGAGAATGAGAGGGGACCTTGCGAGAATGTCACGATAGTGACAGAGAGTGGCACAGAAAGAGAAAGCGGAGAGAGAGTGAGACAATGCGTGAAAGTGAGAGAGAGGGATAAAGTGACACAGAGAGTGAGAGAGACCGTGACAGAGAGTGAAACACAGAGAGAGAGAGATATTGAATGGCTGATGTGACCATCACCTTACAGCTGTTTACAGAGGTCAGTGTGACCCCCCCCGGAGAGTTTGAGGAGGGGGGTGTTGCCTTTAGGGCAGGGCCCGACTGGCAGTGCCACCAGAGCAATGCCCATTGGGGGGGAGAAGGTAAAAGGGGGGCCGGACAAGAGGGGAGCTGCGAATGAGGGCAGGAAGGTTCTGGCTGGGGAGAATAGGGAATGGGCTAATGCTGGGGAGGGGGTTAATGTGGGGGGGGGATCCATTGGCAGAGGGGGTCAGCTTCTAATCTTCAGCCATCGGTGAGGGGGGGGGGAGAGAGGGAACCCGTTACAATCTGCAGTGATCAGTGGGGGGAAGGCAGCGAGGCCACCCACGATCATTGGGATCGGTCTGGACAGCAATGCTGATGCCCAGCTGCAGAGACCTGCACACGCACACTGCCCACCCCCTCCCTCAGGGATATCAAACCCCACCCACTGGATTCTGCACACACACACACTGCCCCCTCCCTCAGGGATATCAAACCCCCACCCACTGGATTCTGCAGTGAGCAATGGCCTTGCTCAGAAATGTTGAGGTGGGTGCTGGGTGCTGAAAGCTCTCCCAATAGAAGGATCTGGAACTCTCCCAGTTTCCCGTCTCTCCAGCATTTCGAAAACAAACATTCTCCACCCGGGTTCATCAAAAAAAATCTTGTAAATGTTAAAGATCAAAGGGACTTGGTTGCGATCCTCCAGGTACGTAAGAAGGATCACATTTCATATCAGGCTTTGGTGAAATGATATCTGGAATATTGTGTTCAGCATTAGTCTT
This sequence comes from Carcharhinus amblyrhynchos, assembly GCF_965287045.1. Lineage (NCBI taxonomy): Eukaryota > Metazoa > Chordata > Chondrichthyes > Carcharhiniformes > Carcharhinidae > Carcharhinus > Carcharhinus amblyrhynchos. The sequence continues at coordinate 92,261 of NW_027650339.1, forward strand.
CATGCCTTAGGGAATATTCATTGGTGGGAGACAGTCAAATATCACTACACTGAAATTAACCTTCTCCCTTGATCAAAGGGTGAAGAAATGCTGCTCTAATTAAAAAGTGACAAGGATGATTCCATTGAAATATGTAAGCTTCTGAGCGGGTTTGATCTGATTTGATTTGTTATTGTCACATCTATCAGGGCACAGTGAAAAGTATTTTTTTTTGCATGCTATACAGGTGAAGCATACTATTCATAGAGTAAATAGGGGAGAATGAAAGGAGGGGGTGCAGAATATACCGTTACAGTCATAGCTAAGTTATAAAGAAATATCAGCTTAATATAGAATCCCTACAGCACCGAAGGAGGCCATTCAGCCCATCGAGTCTGCATCGAAAATAACAATCCCACCCTGGCCCTCTCCCTGTAACCCCATGGACTTACTCTGGAAATCCCCTGACCCTAAGGGACAATTTAGCATGGCCATCACCCAAACTGCACATCGTTGGACACTAAGGGCTAATTTAGAATGGCCAATCATCTAATCTGCACATCTATGGATATTAAGGGCAATTTATGATGACCAATTCACCTAATTAATATATCTTTGGACATGAAAGGGCAATTTACCAGGGCCAATCCACCTAACCTACACATCTTTGTACAGACACTAAGGGGTCGATTTAGCAATGCCAATCCACCTAACTTACACATCTTGGGACGCTAAGGGGCAATTCAGCATAGCCAATCCCCCTAACCTGCAAATCTTTGGACACTAATGAGCAATATAGCATGGTCAATCCACCTAACATGCACATCTTTGGACACGAAAGGGCTATTTAGCATTGCCAATCCACCAAAGATGCACTGATTTGGAGTGTGGGAGGAAACCGGAGCACCCGGAGGAAACCCACACAGACACAGGGAGAACATACAAACTCCACACAGACCCCAAAGCTGGAATTGAACCAGTGTCTGTGGCACAATGGAACAGTGGTCCCAACAAAAATACCACATGGACATCGCCTCCCCCAACATAGATTGTGCGTTATATAAAAAAAAGAACATAAGAACATAAGAAATAGGAGCAGGAGTCGCCCACCTAGCCCTTCGAGCCTGTCCCGCCATTCAATAAGATCATGGCTGATGTGATAGTGGCTCAGTTCCACTTTCCCGCTTTCTCCCCATAACCCTTAATTCCCTTGTCTGTCAAAAACCTATCTACCCGTGTCTTAAATATATTTAAGATCTCGTTTAGTGTAAGACACTGTTTAAAATCTAAATTAGCCCTTAGTGCCCAAAGATGTGCAGTTTGGGTGATATATATATCTTTGTATGTGAGCCTATGGCTGTCTTGGTCTCTGTGTCTCATTGTGTCATGGTTTCAGGTTCTCCATGTCTCTGGGTCTGTGGATCTATGGGTCTCCTTGTCTCTGGGTCATAGGGTCTCTGAATCTCTGGGTCTCTGTGTCCCTGGTTCTCTGTGATTCAGTGTCTCTGTGTCCCTGGGTCTCTGCATCTCTGTGTCTCAGAAACTCAGAGTCTCAGACTCTCAGAGTCTCAGAGTCTCTGTGTATCTGGGTCTTTGTCTCTCTGGGTCTCTGTCCCTCTGGCTGTCTGTGTCTCTGAGTCTCTGGATGATTTTAAACAGTGCCCTACACTAAACAGAGATTTTAAACAGTGTCCTACACTAAACAGAGATTTTAAACAGTACCCTACACTAAACGGAGATTTTAAACAGTGCCCTACACTAAACAGAGATTTTAAACAGTGCCCTACACTAAACGGAGATTTTAAACAGTGCCCTACACTAAACAGAGATTTTAAACAGTACCCTACACTAAACAGAGATTTTAAACAGTGCCCTACACTAAACGGAGATTTTAAACAGTGCCCTACACTAAACGGAGATTTTAAACAGTGCCCTACACTAAACAGAGATTTTAAACAGTGCCCAACACTAAACAGAGATTTTAAACAGTGCCCTACACTAAACAGAGATTTTAAACAGTGCCCTACACTAAACAGAGATTTTAAACAGTGCCCTACACTAAACGGAGATTTTAAACAGTGCCCTACACTAAACAGAGATTTTAAACAGTGCCCTACACTAAACAGAGATTTTAAACAGTGCCCTACACTAAACAGAGATTTTAAACAGTGCCCTACACTAAACAGAGATTTTAAACAGTGCCCTACACTAAACAGAGATTTTAAACAGTGCCCTACACTAAACGGAGATTTTAAACAGTGCCCTACACTAAACAGAGATTTTAAACAGTGCCCTACACTAAACAGAGATTTTAAACAGTACCCTACACTAAACAGAGATTTTAAACAGTACCCTACACTAAACAGAGATTTTAAACAGTGCCCTACACTAAACAGAGATTTTAAACAGTACCCTACACTAAACAGAGATTTTAAACAGTACCCTACACTAAACGGAGATTTTAAACAGTGCCCTACACTAAACGGAGATTTTAAACAGTGCCCTACACTAAACGGAGATTTTAAACAGTACCCTACACTAAACAGAGATTTTAAACAGTGTCCTACACTAAACAGAGATTTTAAACAGTGCCCTACACTAAACAGAGATTTTAAACAGTACCCTACACTAAACAGAGATTTTAAACAGTACCCTACACTAAACGGAGATTTTAAACAGTGCCCTACACTAAACGGAGATTTTAAACAGTGCCCTACACTAAACGGAGATTTTAAACAGTACCGTACACTAAACAGAGATTTTAAACAGTACCCTACACTAAACAGAGATTTTAAACAGTGCCCTACACTAAACAGAGATTTTAAACAGTGCCCTACACTAAACGGAGATTTTAAACAGTGCCCTACACTAAACGGAGATTTTAAACAGTGCCCTACACTAAACAGAGATTTTAAACAGTGCCCTACACTAAACGGAGATTTTAAACAGTGCCCTACACTAAACAGAGATTTTAAACAGTGCCCTACACTAAACAGAGATTTTAAACAGTACCCTACACTAAACAGAGATTTTAAACAGTACCCTACACTAAACAGAGATTTTAAACAGTGCCCTACACTAAACAGAGATTTTAAACAGTGCCCTACACTAAACAGAGATTTTAAACAGTACCCTACACTAAACAGAGATTTTAAACAGTGCCCTACACTAAACGGAGATTTTAAACAGTGCCCTACACTAAACGGAGATTTTAAACAGTGCCCTACACTAAACAGAGATTTTAAACAGTGCCCTACACTAAACAGAGATTTTAAACAGTGCCCTACACTAAACAGAGATTTTAAACAGTGCCCTACACTAAACGGAGATTTTAAACAGTACCCTACACTAAACAGAGATTTTAAACAGTGCCCTACACTAAACGGAGATTTTAAACAGTGCCCTACACTAAACAGAGATTTTAAACAGTGCCCTACACTAAACAGAGATTTTAAACAGTGCCCTACACTAAACGGAGATTTTAAACAGTACCCTACACTAAACGGAGATTTTAAACAGTACCCTACACTAAACAGAGATTTTAAACAGTGCCCTACACTAAACGGAGATTTTAAACAGTGCCCTACACTAAACAGAGATTTTAAACAGTACCCTACACTAAACAGAGATTTTAAACAGTGCCCTACACTAAACAGAGATATTAAACAGTGCCCTACACTAAACGGAGATTTTAAACAGTACCCTACACTAAACAGAGATTTTAAACAGTACCCTACACTAAACAGAGATTTTAAACAGTGCCCTACACTAAACAGAGATTTTAAACAGTGCCCTACACTAAACAGAGATTTTAAACAGTGCCCTACACTAAACGGAGATTTTAAACAGTACCCTACACTAAACGGAGATTTTAAACAGTACCCTACACTAAACGGAGATTTTAAACAGTGCCCTACACTAAACAGAGATTTTAAACAGTGCCCTACACTAAACAGAGATTTTAAACAGTGCCCTACACTAAACGGAGATTTTAAACAGTGCCCTACACTAAACAGAGATTTTAAACAGTACCCTACATGAAACAGAGATTTTAAACAGTACCCTACACTAAACTGAGATTTTAAACAGTACCCTACACTAAACAGAGATTTTAAACAGTGCCCTACACTAAACAGAGATTCTAAACAGTGCCCGACACTAAACAGAGATTTTAAACAGTGCCCTACACTAAACAGAGATTTTAAACAGTGCCCTACACTAAACAGAGATTTTAAACAGTGCCGTACACTAAACAGAGATTTTAAACAGTACCCTACACTAAACAGAGATTTTAAACAGTGCCGTACACTAAACAGAGATTTTAAACAGTACCCTACACTAAACGGAGATTTTAAACAGTGCCCGACACTAAACAGAGATTTTAAACAGTACCCTACACTAAACAGAGATTTTAAACAGTGCCCTACACTAAACAGAGATTTTAAACAGTGCCCTACACTAAACAGAGATTTTAAACAGTACCCTACACTAAACAGAGATTTTAAACAGTACCCTACACTAAACGGAGATTTTAAACAGTGCCCCACACTAAACAGAGATTTTAAACAGTGCCCTACACTAAACAGAGATTTTAAACAGTATCCTACACTAAACAGAGATTTTAAACAGTGCCCTACACTAAACAGAGATTTTAAACAGTACTCTACACTAAACAGAGATTTTAAACAGTGCCCTACACTAAACAGAGATTTTAAACAGTGCCCCACACTAAACAGAGATTTTAAACAGTGCCCTACACTAAACGGAGATTTTAAACAGTACTCTACACTAAACAGAGATTTTAAACAGTGCCCTACACTAAACGGAGATTTTAAACAGTACTCTACACTAAACAGAGATTTTAAACAGTGCCCTACACTAAACAGAGATTTTAAACAGTGCCCTACACTAAACGGAGATTTTAAACAGTGCCCTACACTAAACGGAGATTTTAAACAGTACTCTACACTAAACAGAGATTTTAAACAGTGCCCTACACTAAACAGAGATTTTAAACAGTACCCTACACTAAACAGAGATTTTAAACAGTACTCTACACTAAACAGAGATTTTAAACAGTACCCTACACTAAACGGAGATTTTAAACAGTACTCTACACTAAACAGAGATTTTAAACAGTGCCCTACACTAAACAGAGATTTTAAACAGTACCCTACACTAAACAGAGATTTTAAACAGTACCCTACACTAAACAGAGATTTTAAACAGTACCCTACACTAAACAGAGATTTTAAACAGTGCCCTACACTAAACAGAGATTTTAAACAGTACCCTACACTAAACAGAGATTTTAAACAGTACCCTACACTAAACAGAGATTTTAAACAGTACCCTACACTAAACAGAGATTTTAAACAGTGCCCTACACTAAACAGAGATTTTAAACAGTGCCCTACACTAAACAGAGATTTTAAACAGTGCCCTACACTAAACAGAGATTTTAAACAGTACCCTACACTAAACAGAGATTTTAAACAGTACCCTACACTAAACGGAGATTTTAAACAGTACCCTACACTAAACAGAGATTTTAAACAGTACCCTACACTAAACAGAGATTTTAAACAGTACCCTACACTAAACAGAGATTTTAAACAGTACCCTACACTAAACAGAGATTTTAAACAGTGTCCTACACTAAACAGAGATTTTAAACAGTACCCTACACTAAACAGAGATTTTAAACAGTGCCCTACACTAAACAGAGATTTTAAACAGTGCCCTACACTAAACGGAGATTTTAAACAGTGCCCTACACTAAACAGAGATTTTAAACAGTGTCCTACACTAAACAGAGATTTTAAACAGTGTCCTACACTAAACAGAGATTTTAAACAGTGCCCTACACTAAACGGAGATTTTAAACAGTGCCGTACACTAAACAGAGATTTTAAACAGTGTCCTACACTAAACAGAGATTTTAAACAGTGTCCTACACTAAACAGAGATTTTAAACAGTGTCCTACACTAAACAGAGATTTTAAACAGTACCCTACACTAAACGGAGATTTTAAACAGTGCCCTACACTAAACAGAGATTTTAAACAGTACCCTACACTAAACAGAGATTTTAAACAGTACCCTACACTAAACAGAGATTTTAAACAGTGTCCTACACTAAACAGAGATTTTAAACAGTGTCCTACACTAAACAGAGATTTTAAACAGTGCCCCACACTAAACGGAGATTTTAAACAGTACCCTACACTAAACAGAGATTTTAAACAGTACCCTACACTAAACAGAGATTTTAAACAGTACCCTACACTAAACGGAGATTTTAAACAGTGCCCTACACTAAACGGAGATTTTAAACAGTGCCCTACACTAAACAGAGATTTTAAACAGTACCCTACACTAAACAGAGATTTTAAACAGTACCCTACACTAAACAGAGATTTTAAACAGTACCCTACACTAAACAGAGATTTTAAACAGTGTCCTACACTAAACAGAGATTTTAAACAGTACCCTACACTAAACAGAGATTTTAAACAGTGCCCTACACTAAACAGAGATTTTAAACAGTACCCTACACTAAACAGAGATTTTAAACAGTGTCCTACACTAAACAGAAATTTTAAACAGTGCCCTACACTAAACAGAGATTTTAAACAGTACGCTACACTAAACAGAGATTTTAAACAGTGTCCTACACTAAACAGAGATTTTAAACAGTGTCCTACACTAAACAGAGATTTTAAACAGTACCCTACACTAAACGGAGATTTTAAACAGTGCCCTACACTAAACAGAGATTTTAAACAGTGCCCTACACTAAACAGAGATTTTAAACAGTACCCTACACTAAACAGAGATTTTAAACAGTGTCCTACACTAAACAGAGATTTTAAACAGTACCCTACACTAAACAGAGATTTTAAACAGTACCCTACACTAAACGGAGATTTTAAACAGTGCCCTACACTAAACAGAGATTTTAAACAGTACCCTACACTAAACAGAGATTTTAAACAGTACCCTACACTAAACAGAGATTTTAAACAGTGCCCTACACTAAACAGAGATTTTAAACAGTGTCCTACACTAAACAGAGATTTTAAACAGTGCCCCACACTAAACGGAGATTTTAAACAGTACCCTACACTAAACAGAGATTTTAAACAGTACCCTACACTAAACAGAGATTTTAAACAGTACCCTACACTAAACGGAGATTTTAAACAGTGCCCTACACTAAACGGAGATTTTAAACAGTGCCCTACACTAAACAGAGATTTTAAACAGTACCCTACACTAAACAGAGATTTTAAACAGTACCCTACACTAAACAGAGATTTTAAACAGTACCCTACACTAAACAGAGATTTTAAACAGTGTCCTACACTAAACAGAGATTTTAAACAGTACCCTACACTAAACAGAGATTTTAAACAGTGCCCTACACTAAACAGAGATTTTAAACAGTACCCTACACTAAACAGAGATTTTAAACAGTGTCCTACACTAAACAGAAATTTTAAACAGTGCCCTACACTAAACAGAGATTTTAAACAGTACGCTACACTAAACAGAGATTTTAAACAGTGCCCTACACTAAACGGAGATTTTAAACAGTGCCCTACACTAAACAGAGATTTTAAACAGTGTCCTACACTAAACAGAGATTTTAAACAGTACCCTACACTAAACAGAGATTTTAAACAGTACCCTACACTAAACAGAGATTTTAAACAGTGCCCTACACTAAACAGAGATTTTAAACAGTGCCCTACACTAAACAGAGATTTTAAACAGTACCCTACACTAAACGGAGATTTTAAACAGTACCCTACACTAAACAGAGATTTTAAACAGTGCCCTACACTAAACAGAGATTTTAAACAGTACTCTACACTAAACAGAGATTTTAAACAGTGCCCTACACTAAACAGAGATTTTAAACAGTACTCTACACTAAACAGAGATTTTAAACAGTGCCCTACACTAAACAGAGATTTTAAACAGTGCCCTACACTAAACAGAGATTTTAAACAGTACCCTACACTAAACGGAGATTTTAAACAGTACCCTACACTAAACAGAGATTTTAAACAGTACCCTACACTAAACAGAGATTTTAAACAGTACCCTACACTAAACGGAGATTTTAAACAGTGCCCTACACTAAACAGAGATTTTAAACAGTGCCCTACACTAAACAGAGATTTTAAACAGTACCCTACACTAAACAGAGATTTTAAACAGTGCCCTACACTAAACAGAGATTTTAAACAGTGCCCTACACTAAACAGAGATTTTAAACAGTACCCTACACTAAACAGAGATTTTAAACAGTGCCCTACACTAAACAGAGATTTTAAACAGTACCCTACACTAAACAGAGATTTTAAACAGTGCCCTACACTAAACAGAGATTTTAAACAGTACCCTACACTAAACAGAGATTTTAAACAGTACCCTACACTAAACAGAGATTTTAAACAGTGCTCTACACTAAACAGAGATTTTAAACAGTACCCTACACTAAACAGAGATTTTAAACAGTACCCTGCACTAAACAGAGATTTTAAACAGTGCCCTACACTAAACGGAGATTTTAAACAGTACACTACACTAAACAGAGATTTTAAACAGTACCCTACACTAAACAGAGATTTTAAACAGTACCCTACACTAAACAGAGATTTTAAACAGTGCCCTACACAAAACAGAGATTTTAAACAGTACCCTACACTAAACAGAGATTTTAAACAGTACCCTACACTAAACAGAGATTTTAAACAGTACCCTACACTAAACAGAGATTTTAAACAGTACCCTACACTAAACAGAGATTTTAAACAGTGCCCTACACTAAACAGAGATTTTAAACAGTGCCCTACACTAAACAGAGATTTTAAACAGTACCCTACACTAAACAGAGATTTTAAACAGTACCCTACACTAAACAGAGATTTTAAACAGTGCCCTACACTAAACAGAGATTTTAAACAGTACCCTACACTAAACAGAGATTTTAAACAGTACCCTACACTAAACAGAGATTTTAAACAGTGCCCTACACTAAACAGAGATTTTAAACTGTACCCTACACTAAACAGAGATTTTAAACAGTGCCCTACACTAAACAGAGATTTTAAACAGTACCCTACACTAAACAGAGATTTTAAACAGTACCCTACACTAAACAGAGATTTTAAACAGTGCCCTACACTAAACAGAGATTTTAACAGGTGCCCTACACTAAACAGATTTTATACAGTGCCCTACACTAAACAGAGATTTTAAACAGTACCCTACACTAAACAGAGATTTTAAACAGTGCCCCACACTAAACAGAGATTTTAAACAGTACCCTACACTAAACAGAGATTTTAACAGTACCCTACACTAAACAGAGATTTTAAACAGTGCCCTACACTAAACAGAGATTTTAAACGTGCCCTACACTAAACAGAGATTTTAAACTGTACCCTACACTAAACAGAGATTTTAAACAGTACCCTACACTAACAGAGATTTTAAACAGTGTCCTACACTAAACAGAGATTTTAAACAGTGTCCTCACTACACGACGATTTTAACAGTACTCTACTAAACGGAGATTTTAACAGTGCCCTACACTAAACAGAGATTTTAACAGTACCCTACACTAAACAGAGATTTTAAACAGTACCCTACACTAAACAGAGATTTTAAACAGTACCCTACACTAAACAGAGATTTTAAACAGTACCCTACACTAAACAGAGATTTTAAACAGTACCCTACACTAAACAGAGAATTTTAAACAGTACCCTACACTAAACAGAGATTTTAAACAGTACCCTACACTAAACAGAGATTTTAAACAGTACCCTACACTAAACAGAGATTTTAAACAGTGTCCTACACTAAACAGAGATTTTAAACAGTACCCTACACTAAATAGAGATTTTAAACAGTACCCTACACTAAACAGAGATTTTAAACAGTACCCTACACTAAACAGAGATTTTAAACAGTACCCTACACTAAATAGAGATTTTAACAGTACCCTACACTAAACAGAGATTTTAAACAGTACCCTACACTAAACAGAGAATTTAAACAGTACCCTACACTAAACAGAGATTTTAAACAGTACCCTACACTAAACAGAGATTTTAAACAGTGCCCTACACTAAACAGAGATTTTAAACAGTACCCTACACTAAACAGAGATTTTAAACAGTGTCCTACACTAAACAGAGATTTTAAACAGTGCCCTACACTAAACAGAGATTTTAAACAGTACCCGACACTAACAGAGATTTTAAACAGTGCCCTACACTAAACAGAAATTTTAGACAGATCAGGGTTCGGGGTCAGGGATCGGGTCCTGTCCTCGGGGTCAGGGATCGGGGCCTGTCCTCGGGGTCAGGGTTTCAGGACCTGTCCTCGGGGTCAGGGTTCAGGACCTGTCCTCGGTGTCAGGATTCGGGGCTTGTCCTCGGGATCAGGGTTCAGGACTTGTCTTTGGGTCAGGTTCATTTTCTGTCCTCAGAGTCAGGATTTGGGTTCAGTCCTAGGCTCAGGGTCAAGGCCTATTTCCAGAGTCTGGGTTCGGAGCTGTTCTCAGGATCAGGGTTGAGGGCCTGTCCTCGGGGTCAGGGTTCAGGACCTATCCTCAGGGACTGGTCTCGGGGTCAGATTTCGGGGTCTGGCCTCGGAGTCAAGTTCCAGGCCTATCCTCGGGGTCAGGGCGTTCGGGGTTGTCCTCGGGGTCAAGGTTCCAGGCCATATCCTCGGCGGCCTATCCTCGGGGTCAGGGTTCGGGGGTTGTCCTCGGGGTCAAGGTTCAGGGCCTATCCTCGGGTTCATTGTTTGATGGTGGTCCTCAGGGTCAGGGCTCGGGGCCAGACCTTGGTGTCAGGGGTCACGGTTTGGGGCCTGTTCTCAGGGTCAGGGTTCGGGACATGAACTTGGTGTCAGGATGCAGGGCCTGTGTTTGGGGTCAGGAATCAGAGATAACTCTTGAGGACAGGACGGGGTCTGTCCTCAGGGTCAGGGTTCGGGGCCTGTCCTCAGGGTCAGGGTTCGGGGTCTGTCCTCAGGGTCAGGGTTCAGGGCCTGTCCTCAGGGTCAGGGTTCAGGGCCTGTCCTCAGGGTCAGGGTTCGGGGTCTGTCCTCAGGGTCAGGGTTCGGGGTCTGTCCTCAGGGTCAGGGTTCGGGGCCTGTCCTCAGGGTCAGGGTTCAGCACCAGTCCCCAGAGTCAGAGTTCAGTGGCTGTACTCGGGGTCAGGGTTGACCTGATCTTGGGGTCTGGGGTCTGTGCCTGTACTCGGGTTCAGTGTTCGGGGACCACGTTCAGGGTCAGGGGGTCAGGGGTCTGTACGTGGGGTCAGGGTCAGGGTCAGGGTCAGGGGCCAGGGTTTGGGGTCTGTCCTCGGGGTCAGGGGTCAGGGTCAGGGTTCGGTGTCCGTCCTCGGGGTCAGGGTTCGGGGTCAGGATCTGAACTCGGGGTCGGGGTTGTTCCCTCCTCCCATCCCTCCGCACCCCCCTCCTTCCCTCCCCCCTCCTTCCCTCCCCCCTCCCCCTCCCCCCTTCCCTCCCCCCTCCCCCGCCTACCCCCACCTCCCCCGCCTACCCCCACCTCCCCCCTCCCCCGCCTCCCCCATCTCCCCCTCCCCCCCTCCCCCCTCCCCCTCCCCCCTCCCCCTCCCCCCTCCCCCCTCCTTCCCTCTGCCCTCCCTCCTCC
>NW_027650340.1:0-103732 GCF_965287045.1 Carcharhinus amblyrhynchos
GAGATACTGAGACACAGAGACACTGAGACACTGAGACACTGAGACACTGAGACACGGAGACACTGAGACACGGAGACACTGAGACACGGAGACACTGAGACACGGAGACTCTGAGACTCTGAGACTCTGAGACAAAGAGACACTGAGGCACTGAGACTCTGAGACACTGAGACACTGAGGCACAGAGACACTGAGACACAGAGAAACATAGACACTGAGACTCTTAGACACTGAGACTCTGAGACACTAAGACACTGAGACACTGTGACTCTGACAGACTGAGACACAGAGACACTGAGGCACAGAGAAACTGAGACACAGAGAAATATAGACACTGAGACGCTGAGACACTGAGACACAGCGACACTTAGGCACTTAGACTCTGCGACACTGAGACACTGAGACTCCGAGACGCTGAGACACAGAGACACTGAGACAGAGAGACACAGAGACACAGAGACACTGAGACTCTGAGACACTGAGACACTCAGACACAGAGACACAGAGACACAGAGACACAGAAACTCTGAGACAATGAGACACAGAGACACTGAGACACTGAGACACATATACACAGAGACACTGAGACTCTGAGACACTGAGACACAAAGGCACTGAGACTCTGAGACACTGAGACACAGAGACGCTGAGGCTCTGAGACACTGAGACACAGAGACACTGAAGCACATAGACACTGAGACACAGAGACACAGAGACCCTGAGACACTGAGACACAGAGACGCTGAGACACTGAGACTCTGCGACACTGAGACACTAATACTCTGAGACGCTGAGACACAGAGACACTGAGACAGAGAGACACTGAGACACTGAGACTCTGCGACACTGAGACTCTGAGACACTGAGACACAGAGACACTCAGACACAGAGACACAGACACTCTGAGACAATGAGACACGTATACACAGAGACACTGAGACTCTGAGACACTGAGACACAGAGACTCTGAGACTCTGAGACACTGAGACACAGAGACACTGAGGCACTGAGACGCTGAGACACTGAGTCACTGAGAATCTGAGACGCTGAGAAACAGAGACACAGAAACTCTGAGACACTGAGACACTCAGACACTGAGACGCAGAGACGCAGAGACACAGAGACATTGAGACTCTGAGGCACTGAGACACTGAGACTCTGAGACACTGAGACACAGAGACACTGAGACACAGAGGCACAGAGAAACTGTGACTCTGAGACACTGAGACACAGAGACACTGAGAATCTGAGACACTGAGACACTGAGACACAGAGACTCTGAGACTCTGAGACACTGAGAATCTGAGACACTGAGACTCTGAGACTCTGAGACTCTGAGACTCTGAGACAAAGAGACACTGAGGCACTGAGACTCTGAGACACTGAGACACTGAGACACAGAGACACAGAGAATCTGAGAATCTGAGAATCTGAGACACTGAGACTCTGAGACGCTGAGACATAGAGACACTGAGACTCTGAGACACTGAGACTCTGAGACGCTGAGACATAGAGACACTGAGACTCTGAGACACTGAGACACACAGACACTGAGACACTGAGACTCTGCGACACTGGGACTCTGAGACTCTGAGAGACTGAAACACAGAGACACTGAGACACAGAAACACTGAGACTTTGAGACACTGAGGCGCAGAGACACTGAGACTCTGAGACACTGAGACTCTGAGACAATGTGACTCTGAGACACTGAGACACAAAGTCACAGAGACACTGAGATTCTGAGACACTGCGACACTGAGACACAGAGACACAGAGACTCTGAGACACTGAGACACAGAGACACTGAGACTCTGAGACACTGAGACACTCAGACACAGAGACACAGAGACACAGAGACACAGAAACTCTGAGACAATGAGACACAGAGACACTGAGACACTGAGACACATATACACAGAGACACTGAGACTCTGAGACACTGAGACACAAAGACACTGAGACTCTCAGACACTGAGACACAGAGACGCTGAGGCTCTGAGACACAAAGACACTGAGACTCTGAGACACTGAGACACAGAGACACTGAGGCTCTGAGACACTGAGACACAGAGACACTGAAACACATAGACACTGAGACACAGAGACACAGAGACCCTGAGATACTGAGACACAGAGACACTGAGACATGGAGACTCTGCGACACTGAGACACTAAGACTCTGAGACGCTGAGACACAGAGGCACTGAGACAGAGAGACACTGAGACACTGAGACTCTGCGACACTGAGACACTGAGACGCTGAGACACAGAGATACTGAGGCAGAGAGACACAGAGACACAGAGACACTGAGACTCTGAGACACTGAGACACAGAGACACTCAGACACAGAGACACAGAAACTCTGAGACAATGAGACACTGAGACACTGAGACACATACACACAGAGACACTGAGACTCTGAGACACTGAGACACAGAGACTCTGAGACTCTGAGACACTGAGACACAGAGACACTGAGGCACTGAGACGCTGAGACACTGAGTCACTGAGAATCTGAGACGCTGAGAAACAGAGACACAGAGACTCTGAGACACTGAGGCTCTGAGACACTGAGGCACAGAGACACTGAGACACAGAGAAACATAGACACTGAGAATCTTAGACACTGAGACTCTGAGACACTAAGACACTGAGACACTGTGACTCTGAGAGACTGAGACACAGAGACACTGAGGCACAGAGAAACTGAGACACAGAGAAATATAGACACTGAGACGCTGAGACACTGAGACACAGAGACACTGAGGCACTGAGACTCTGCAACACTGAGACACTGAGACTCCGAGACGCTGAGACACAGAGACACTGAGACAGAGAGACACAGAGACACAGAGACACTGAGACTCTGAGACACTGAGACACTCAGACACAGAGACACAGAGACACAGAGACACAGAAACTCTGAGACAATGAGACACAGAGACACTGAGACACATATACACAGAGACACTGAGACTCTGAGACACTGAGACACAAAGACACTGAGACTCTGAGACACTGAGACACAGAGACGCTGAGGCTCTGAGACACTGAGACACAGAGACACTGAGACACTGCGACACTGAGACACTAATACTCTGAGACGCTGAGACACAGAGCCACTGAGACAGAGAGACACTGAGACACTGAGACTCTGCGACACTGAGACTCTGAGACACTGAGACACAGAGACACTCAGACACAGAGACACAGACACTCTGAGACAATGAGACACATATACACAGAGACACTGAGACTCTGAGACACTGAGACACAGAGACTCTGAGACTCTGAGACACTGAGACACAGAGACACTGAGGCACTGAGACGCTGAGACACTGAGTCACTGAGAATCTGAGACGCTGAGAAACAGAGACACAGAGACTCTGAGACACTGAGACACTCAGACACTGAGACGCAGAGACGCAGAGACACAGAGACACTGAGACTCTGAGGCACTGAGACACTGAGACTCTGAGACACTGAGACACAGAGACACTGAGACACAGAGGCACAGAGAAACTGTGACTCTGAGACACTGAGACACAGAGACACTGAGAATCTGAGACACTGAGACACTGAGACACAGAGACTCTGAGACTCTGAGACTCTGAGACACTGAGAATCTGAGACACTGAGACACAGAGACTCTGAGACTCTGAGACTCTGAGACTCTGAGACAAAGAGACACTGAGGCACTGAGACTCTGAGACACTGAGACACTGAGACACTGAGACACAGAGACTCTGAGACTCTGAGACTCTGAGACACTGAGAATCTGAGACACTGAGACACAGAGACTCTGAGACTCTGAGACTCTGAGACTCTGAGACAAAGAGACACTGAGGCACTGAGACTCTGAGACACTGAGACACTGAGACACAGAGACACAGAAACACTGGGACTCTGAGACACTGAGGCACAGAGACACTGAGACTCTGAGACGCTGAGACATAGAGACACTGAGACTCTGAGACACTGAGACACACAGACACTGAGACACTGAGACTCTGCGACACTGCGACTCTGAGACTCTGAGAGACTGAAACACAGAGACACTGAGACACAGAAACACTGAGACTTTGAGACACTGAGGCGCAGAGACACTGAGACTCTGAGACACTGAGACTCTGAGACAATGTGACTCTGAGACACTGAGACACAAAGTCACAGAGACACTGAGATTCTGAGACACTGCGACACTGAGACACAGAGACACAGAGACTCTGAGACACTGAGACACAGAGACACTGAGACTCTGAGACACTGAGACACTCAGACACAGAGACACAGAGACACAGAAACTCTGAGACAATGAGACACAGAGACACTGAGACACTGAGACACATATACACAGAGACACTGAGACTCTGAGACACTGAGACACAAAGACACTGAGACTCTGAGACACTGAGACACAGAGACGCTGAGGCTCTGAGACACAAAGACACTGAGACTCTGAGACACTGAGACACAGAGACACTGAGGCTCTGAGACACTGAGACACAGAGACACTGAAACACATAGACACTGAGACACAGAGACACAGAGACCCTGAGATACTGAGATACAGAGACACTGAGACATGGAGACTCTGCGACACTGAGACACTAAGAATCTGAGACGCTGAGACACAGAGGCACTGAGACAGAGAGACACTGAGACACTGAGACTCTGCAACACTGAGACACTGAGACGCTGAGACACAGAGATACTGAGACAGAGAGACACAGAGACACAGAGACACTGAGACTCTGAGACACTGAGACACAGAGACACTCAGACACAGAGACACAGAAACTCTGAGACAATGAGACACTGAGACACTGAGACACATATACACAGAGACACTGAGACTCTGAGACACTGAGACACAGAGACTCTGAGACTCTGAGACACTGAGACACAGAGACACTGAGGCACTGAGACGCTGAGACACTGAGTCACTGAGAATCTGAGACGCTGAGAAACAGAGACACAGAGACTCTGAGACACTGAGACACTCAGACACTGAGACGCAGAGACTCAGAGACACTGAGACTCTGAGGCACTGAGACACTGAGACTCTGAGACACTGAGACACAGAGACACTCAGGCACTGAGACGCTGAGACACTGAGTCACTGAGAATCTGAGACGCTGTGAAACAGAGACACAGAGACTCTGAGACACTGAGACACTCAGACACTGAGACGCAGAGACGCAGAGACGCAGAGACACAGAGACACTGAGACTCTGAGGCACTGAGACACTGAGACTCTGAGACACTGAGACACAGAGACACTGAGACACAGAGGCACAGAGAAACTGTGACTCTGAGACACTGAGACACAGAGACACTGAGAATCTGAGACACTGAGACACAGAGACACTGAGACTCTGAGACTCTGAGACACTGAGACACAGAGACACTGAGAATCTGAGACACAGAGACACTGAGACTCTGAGACACTGAGACAAAGAGACACTGAGGCTCTGAGACTCTGAGACACTGAGACACTGAGACACAGAGACACAGAGACACAGAGAATCTGAGAATCTGAGACACTGAGACTCTGAGACGCTGAGACATAGAGACACTGAGACTCTGAGACGCTGAGACATAGAGACACTGAGACTCTGAGACACTGAGACACACAGACACTGAGACACTGAGACTCTGCGACACTGGGACTCTGAGTCTCTGAGAGACTGAAACACAGAGACACGGAGACACAGAAACACTGAGACTTTGAGACACTGAGACATAGAGACACTGAGACACAGAGACTCTGAGACACTGGGACACTGAGACACTGAGACACAGAAACACAGGGACTCTGAGACACTGAGGCGCAGAGACACTGAGACTCTGAGACACTGAGACTCTGAGACACTGAGACACAAAGTCACAGAGACACTGAGATTCTGAGACACTGCGACACTGAGACACAGAGACACAGAGACACAGAGACTCTGAGACACTGAGACACAGAGACACTGAGACTCTGAGACACTGAGACACAGAGACACAGAAACACTGGGACTCTGAGACACTGAGGCACAGAGACACTGAGACTCTGAGACACTGAGACACAGAGACACTGAGACACAGAGACACAGAGACACTGGGACTCTGAGACACTGAGGCACTGAGACTCTGAGACTCTGAGACACTGAGACACTGAGACACTGAGACACTTAGACGCTGAGGCACTGAGACACAGAGACACGGAGACACAGTTAGAGAGTCTCTGATACACTGAGACACAGAGACACTGAGACTCTGCGACACTGAGACACTGAGACTCTGAGACGCTGAGAAACAGAGAAACTGAGACAGAGAGAAACAGAGACACTGAGACTCTGAGACACTGAGACACAGAGACACTGAGACTCTGAGACACTGAGACACTGAGACACAGACACACTGACACACTGAGACACAGAGACACAGACACACAGAGACACTGAGACTCTGAGACACTGAGACACTGAGATACAGAGACACAGATAAACTGAGACTCTGAGACACTGAGATACAGAGACAGTGAGACAGTGAGACACAGAGCCACAGAGACACTGAGACTCTGCAACACTGAGACACAGAGACACTGACACACTGACACACAGAGACACAGACCCACAGAGACACTGAGACTCTCAGACACTGAGACACTGAGATACAGAGACACAGATAAACTGAGACTCTGAGACAATGAGACACTGAGACACAGTGACACTGAGACACTGAGACACTGAGACACAGAGACACTGAGACCCTGAGACACTGAGACACAGAGACACTGAGACTCTGCAACACAGAGACACAGAGACACTGACACACTGAGACACAGAGACATTGACACACAGAAACACTGAGACTCTGAGACACTGAGACACTGAGATACAGAGACACAGATAAACTGAGACTCTGAGACACTGAGACACAGAGACACTGAGACTCTGAGAGACTGAGACACTGAGACACTGAGACACAGAGACACTGAGACCCTGAGACCCTGAGACACTGAGACACAGAGACACAGAGACACTGAGACCCTGAGACACTGAGACACAGAGACACTGAGACTCTGCAACACAGAGACACAGAGACACTGACACACTGAGACACAGAGACATTGACTCACAGAAACACTGAGACTCTGAGACACTGAGACACTGAGATACAGAGACACAGATAAACTGAGACTCTGAGACACTGAGACACAGAGACACTGAGACTCTGAGAGACTGAGACACTGAGACACTGAGACACAGAGACACTGAGACCCTGAGACCCTGAGACACAGAGACACAGAGACACTGAGACTCTGAGACACTGAGATACAGAGACACTTATACACAGAGACACAGAGACACTGAGACTCTGAGACACAGAGACACAGAGACACTGAGACTCTGAGACACTGAGACACTGAGACAAAGAGACACTGAGGCACTGAGACTCTGAGACACTGAGACACTGAGACACAGAGACACAGAGAATCTGAGAATCTGAGACACTGAGACTCTGAGACGCTGAGACATAGAGACACTGAGACTCTGAGACACTGAGACTCTGAGACGCTGAGACATAGAGACACTGAGACTCTGAGACACTGAGACACACAGACACTGAGACACTGAGACTCTGCGACACTGGGACTCTGAGACTCTGAGAGACTGAAACACAAAGACACTGAGACACAGAAACACTGAGACTTTGAGACACTGAGACATAGAGACACTGAGACACAGAGACTCTGAGACACTGGGGCACTGAGACACAGAAACACAGAGACTCTGAGACACTGAGGCGCAGAGACACTGAGACTCTGAGACACTGAGACTCTGAGACACTGTGACTCTGAGACACTGAGACACAAAGTCACAGAGACACTGAGATTCTGAGACACTGCGACACTGAGACACAGAGACACAGAGACTCTGAGACACTGAGACACAGAGACACTGAGACTCTGAGACACTGAGACACTCAGACACAGAGACACAGAGACACAGAGACACAGAAACTCTGAGACAATGAGACACAGAGACACTGAGACACATATACACAGAGACACTGAGACTCTGAGACACTGAGACACAAAGACACTGAGACTCTGAGACACTGAGACACAGAGACGCTGAGGCTCTGAGACACTGAGACACAGAGACACTGAAGCACATAGACACTGACACACAGAGACACAGAGACCCTGAGACACTGAGACACAGAGACACTGAGACACTGAGACTCTGAGACACTAATACTCTGAGACGCTGAGACACAGAGACACTGAGACAGAGAGACACTGAGACTCTGCGACACTGAGACTCTGAGACACAGAGACACTCAGACACAAGACACTGAAACTCTGAGACAATGAGCGACTGAGACACATATACACAGAGACACTCAGACTCTGAGACACTGAGACACAGAGACACTGAGGCACTGAGACGCTGAGACACTGAGTCACTGAGAATCTGAGACGCTGAGAAACAGAGACACAGAGTCTCTGAGACACTGAGACACTCAGACACTGAGGCGCAGAGGCGCAGAGACGCAGAGACGCAGAGACACAGAGACTCTGAGGCACTAAGACACTGAGACTCTGAGACACTGAGACACAGAGACACTGAGACACAGAGGCACAGAGAAACTGAGACTCTGAGACACTGAGACACAGAGACACTGAGAATCTGAGACACTGAGACACAGAGACACTGAGACTCTGAGACTCTGAGACACTGAGACAAAGAGACACTGAGGCATTGAGACTCTGAGACACTGAGACACAGAGACACAGAGAATCTGAGAATCTGAGACACTGAGACACTGAGACGCTGAGACATAGAGACACTGAGACTCTGAGACACTGAGACTCTGAGACGCTGAGACATAGAGACACTGAGACTCTGAGACACTGAGACACTGAGACACAGAGACACAGAGAATCTGAGACACAGAGACACTGAGACTCTGAGACACAGAGACAAAGAGACACTGAGGCACTGAGACTCTGAGACACTGAGACACTGAGACACAGAGACACAGAGAATCTGAGAATCTGAGACACTGAGACTCTGAGACGCTGAGACATAGAGACACTGTGACTCTGAGACGCTGAGACATAGAGACACTGAGACTCTGAGACACTGAGACACACAGACACTGAGACACTGAGACTCTGCGACACTGGGACTCTGAGTCTCTGAGAGACTGAAACACAGAGACACGGAGACACAGAAACACTGAGACTTTGAGACACTGAGACATAGAGACACTGAGACACAGAGACTCTGAGACACTGGGACACTGAGACACTGAGACACAGAAACACAGGGACTCTGAGACACTGAGGCGCAGAGACACTGAGACTCTGAGACAATGAGACTCTGAGACACTGAGACACAAAGTCACAGAGACACTGAGATTCTGAGACACTGCGACACTGAGACACAGAGACACAGAGACACAGAGACTCTGAGACACTGAGACACAGAGACACTGAGACTCTGAGACACTGAGACACAGAGACACAGAAACACTGGGACTCTGAGACACTGAGGCACAGAGACACTGAGACTCTGAGACACTGAGACACAGAGACACTGAGACACAGAGACACAGAGACACTGGGACTCTGAGACACTGAGGCACTGAGACTCTGAGACTCTGAGACACTGAGACACTGAGACACTGAGACACTTAGACGCTGAGGCACTGAGACACAGAGACACGGAGACACAGTTAGAGAGTCTATGATACACTGAGACACAGAGACACTGAGACTCTGCGACACTGAGACACTGAGACTCTGAGACGCTGAGAAACAGAGACACTGAGACTCTGAGACACTGAGACACAGAGACACTGAGACTCTGAGACACTGAGACACTAAGACACAGACACACTGACACACTGAGACACAGAGACACAGACACACAGAGACACTGAGACTCTGAGACACTGAGACACTGAGATACAGAGACACAGATAAACTGAGACTCTGAGACACTGAGATACAGAGACAGTGAGACAGTGAGACACAGAGCCACAGAGACACTGAGACTCTGCAACACTGAGACACAGAGACACTGACACACTGAGACACAGAGACACAGACACACAGAGACACTGAGACTCTCAGACACTGAGACACTGAGATACAGAGACACAGATAAACTGAGACTCTGAGACAATGAGACACTGAGACACAGTGACACTGAGACACTGAGACACTGAGACACAGAGACACTGAGACCCTGAGACACTGAGACACAGAGACACTGAGACTCTGCAACACAGAGACACAGAGACACTGACACACTGAGACACAGAGACATTGACACACAGAAACACTGAGACTCTGAGACACTGAGATACAGAGACACAGATAAACTGAGACTCTGAGACACTGAGACACAGAGACACTGAGACTCTGAGAGACTGAGACACTGAGACACAGAGACACTGAGACCCTGAGACACTGAGACACAGAGACACAGAGACACTGAGACTCTGAGACACTGAGATACAGAGACACTTATACACAGAGACACAGAGACACTGAGACTCTGAGACACAGAGACACAGAGACACTGAGACTCTGAGACACTGAGACACTGAGACAAAGAGACACTGAGGCACTGAGACTCTGAGACACTGAGACACTGAGACACAGAGACACAGAGAATCTGAGAATCTGAGACACTGAGACTCTGAGACGCTGAGACATAGAGACACTGAGACTCTGAGACACTGAGACTCTGAGACTCTGAGACATAGAGACTCTGAGACACTGAGACACACAGACACTGAGACACTGAGACTCTGCGACACTGGGACTCTGAGACTCTGAGAGACTGAAACACAAAGACACTGAGACACAGAAACACTGAGACTTTGAGACACTGAGACATAGAGACACTGAGACACAGAGACTCTGAGACACTGGGGCACTGAGACACTGAGACACAGAAACACAGAGACTCTGAGACACTGAGGCGCAGAGACACTGAGACTCTGAGACACTGAGACTCTGAGACACTGTGACTCTGAGACACTGAGACACAAAGTCACAGAGACACTGAGATTCTGAGACACTGCGACACTGAGACACAGAGACACAGAGACTCTGAGACACTGAGACACAGAGACACTGAGACTCTGAGACACTGAGACACTCAGACACAGAGACACAGAGACACAGAGACACAGAAACTCTGAGACAATGAGACACAGAGACACTGAGACACTGAGACACATATACACAGAGACACTGAGACTCTGAGACACTGAGACACAAAGACACTGAGACTCTGAGACACTGAGACACAGAGACGCTGAGGCTCTGAGACACTGAGACACAGAGACACTGAAGCACATAGACACTGACACACAGAGACACAGAGACCCTGAGACACTGAGACACAGAGACACTGAGACACTGAGACTCTGAGACACTAATACTCTGAGACGCTGAGACACAGAGACACTGAGACAGAGAGACACTGAGACTCTGCGACACTGAGACTCTGAGACACAGAGACACTCAGACACAAGACACTGAAACTCTGAGACAATGAGCGACTGAGACACACATACACAGAGACACTCAGACTCTGAGACACTGAGACACAGAGACACTGAGGCACTGAGACGCTGAGACACTGAGTCACTGAGAATCTGAGACGCTGAGAAACAGAGACACAGAGTCTCTGAGACACTGAGACACTCAGACACTGAGGCGCAGAGGCGCAGAGACGCAGAGACGCAGAGACTCTGAGGCACTAAGACACTGAGACTCTGAGACACTGAGACACAGAGACACTGAGACACAGAGGCACAGAGAAACTGAGACTCTGAGACACTGAGACACAGAGACACTGAGAATCTGAGACACTGAGACACAGAGACACTGAGACTCTGAGACTCTGAGACACTGAGACAAAGAGACACTGAGGCATTGAGACTCTGAGACACTGAGACACAGAGACACAGAGAATCTGAGAATCTGAGACACTGAGACTCTGAGACGCTGAGACATAGAGACACTGAGACTCTGAGACACTGAGACTCTGAGACGCTGAGACATAGAGACACTGAGACTCTGAGACACTGAGACAGACAGACACTGAGACACTGAGACTCTGCGACACTGGGACTCTGAGACTCTGAGAGACTGAAACACAGAGACACTGAGACACAGAAACACTGAGACTTTGAGACACTGAGACATAGAGACACTGAGACACAGAGACTCTGAGACACTGGGGCACTGAGACACTGAGACACAGAAACACAGAGACTCTGAGACACTGAGGCGCAGAGACACTGAGACTCTGAGACACTGAGACTCTGAGACACTGTGACTCTGAGACACTGAGACACAAAGTCACAGAGACACTGAGATTCTGAGACACTGCGACACTGAGACACAGAGACACAGAGACACAGAGACTCTGAGACACTGAGGCACAGAGACACTGAGACTCTGAGACACAGAGACACAGACATACAGAGACACTGAGACTCTGAGACACTGAGACACTGAGACACAGAGACACAGATAAACTGAGACTCTGAGACACTGAGATACAGAGACAGTGAGACAGTGAGACACAGAGCCACAGAGACACTGAGACTCTGCAACACTGAGACACAGAGACACTGACACACTGAGACACAGAGACTCTGAGACAGAGAGATACAGAGACACTGAGACTCTGAGACACTGAGACACAGAGACACTGAGACTCTGAGACACTGAGACACAGACACACTGACACACTGAGACATAGATAACAGACACACAGAGACACTGAGACTCTGAGACACTGAGATACAGAGACACAGATAAACTGAGACTCTGAGACACTGAGATACAGAGACAGTGAGACAGTGAGACACAGAGCCACAGAGACACTGAGACTCTGCAACACTGAGACACAGAGACACTGACACACTGAGACACAGAGACACAGACACACAGAGACACTGAGACTCTCAGACACTGAGACACTGAGATACAGAGACACAGATAAACTGAGACTCTGAGACTCTGAGACACTGAGACACTGAGACACAGTGACACTGAGACACTGAGACACTGAGACACAGAGACACAGAGACACTGAGACCCTGAGACACTGAGACACAGAGACACAGACTCTGCAACACTGAGACACAGAGACACTGACACACTGAGACACAGAGACACAGACACACAGAAACACTGAGACTCTGAGACACTGAGATACAGAGACACAGATAAACTGAGACTCTGAGACACTGAGACACAGAGACACTGAGACTCTGAGAGACTGAGACACTGAGACACTGAGACACAGAGACACTGAGACCCTGAGACCCTGAGACACTGAGACACAGAGACACTGTGACTCTGAGACACTGAGATACAGAGACACTTATACACAGAGACACAGAGACACTGAGACTCTGAGACACAGAGACACAGAGACACTGAGACTCTGAGACACTGAGACTCTGAGACTCTGAGACACTGAGACACTAAGACTCTGAGACACTGAGACACAGAGACACTGAGACACTGAGACTCTGAGACACTGAAACACTGAGGCACAGAGACACTGAGACTCTTAGACACTGAGACACCGAGACAATGAGAACTGAGAAACATAGACACAGAGACACTGAGACACAGAGACACTGAGACTCTGAGACTCTGAGGCACTGAGACACTGACACACAGAGACGCAGAGACACTGAGACACTGAGGCACAGAGACACTGAGACTCTGAGACACTGAGACACAGAGACACTGAGACTCTGAGACACTGAGACTCTGAGATACAGAGACACTGATACACAGAGACACAGAGACACTGAGACTCTGAGACACAGAGACACCGGGACAATCAGAACTGAGAAACATAAACGCAGAGACACTGAGACACAAAGACACTGAGACTCTGAGACTCTGAGGCACTGAGACCCTGACACACAGAGACGGAGAGACACTGAGACACTGAGGCACAGAGACACTGAGACTCTGAGACTCTGTGACTCTGAGACACTGAGACACTGAGACACAGAGACACAGAGACACTGAGACATAGAGACACTGAGAACCTGAGACACTGAGACTCTGCGACACTGGGACTCTGAGACTCTGAGACACTGAGACATAGAGACACTGAGACACAGAAACACTGAGACTCTGAGACACTGAGACATAGAGACACTGAGACACTGGGACACTGAGACACTGAGACACAGAGACTCTGAGACACTGAGGCGCAGAGACACTGAGACTCTGAGACACTGAGAAACAGAGACACTGAGGCACAGAGACACAGAGACTCTGAGACTCTGAGACACTGTGACTCTGAGACACAGAGACACAAAGTCACAGAGACACTGAGATTCTGAGACACTGCGACACTGAGACACAGAGACACAGAGACACTGAGACACAGAGACACTGAGACACTGAGACTCTGAGACACTGAGACACAGAGACACTGAGACTCTGAGACACTGAGACACTGAGACACAGAGACACAGAAACACTGGGACTCTGAGACACTGAGGCACCGAGACACTGAGACTCTGAGACACTGAGACACAGAGACACTGAGACACAGAGACACAGAGACACAGAGACTCTGAGACACTGAGACACACAGACACGGAGACACAGAGAGAGAGTCTCTGATACACTGAGACACAGAGACACTGAGACTCTGCGACACTGAGACACTGAGACTCTGAGACGCTGAGACACAGAGACACTGAGACAGAGAGATACAGAGACACTGAGATTCTGAGACACTGAGACACAGAGACACAGACACACAGACTCACTGAGACACAGAGACACAGACACACAGAGACACTGAGACTCTGAGACACTGAGATACAGAGACACAGATAAACTGTGACTCTGAGACACTGAGATACAGAGACAGTGAGACAGTGAGACACCGAGCCACAGAGACACTGAGACTCTGCAACACTGAGACACAGAGACACTGACACACTGAGACACAGAGACACAGACACACAGAGACACTGAGACTCTGAGACACTGAGATACAGAGACACAGATAAAATGAAACTCTGAGACTCTGAGACACTGAGACACAGAGACACTGAGAGTCTGAGACACTGAGACACTGAGACACAGAGACACTGAGACTCTGCAAAACTGAGACACAGAGACACTGACACACTGAGACACAGAGACACAGACACACAGAAACACTGAGACTCTGAGACACTGAGACACTGAGATATAGAGACACAGATAAACTGAGACTCTGAGACACTGAGACACAGAGACTCTGAGAGACTGAGACACTGAGACACTGATGTGAGAAGCAGTGTAATTTTTAAGGCTGCAAGAGCTAACAGTACAATCAGCAGTGATGGACGAGTTCAGCAGCATACAGAAAGGGGGAGGCACATGACAGACAGTTAACTAGGTTACACGAAACAGATAACCGCAGTGATGAGATTAAGCGCAAAATGGGAGTTGAGAGAGTGTTAATTGAAGGAATGACACAATACAAGCCATTTACAGTGTTTAAAGTTAACAAGGTTAACAGCCAAATAAGGGGGAATAACACAATACAAGCCATCACAATGTTTGAAAAACAGTATAAAATGTGCTGCAAATCTATGTAAGGTGTGCCTATTTTGACTAGACACCCGGTCTTGCAAGAACGACAAATAAAATCTTGCTCCTTCAGAACTTGACTTGACTAAATTGTTCAACTGTGAGCTGTGTTTCTTACACTGAGACACAGAGACACTGAGACCCTGAGACACTGAGACACAGAGACAGAGACACTGAGACTCTGAGACACTGAGACTCTGAGATAATGAGACACTGATACACAGAGACACAGAGACACTGAGACTCTGAGACACAGAGACACTGAGACACTGAGACTCTGAGACTCTGAGACACTGAGACACTGAGACTCTGGGACACTGAGACACAGAGACACTGAGACACTGAGACTCTGAGACACTGAAACACTGAGGCACAGAGGCACAGAGACACTGACACTCTTAGACACTGAGATACCGAGACAATGATAACTGAGAAACATAGACACAGAGACACTGAGACACAAAGGCACTGAGACTCTGAGACTCTGAGGCACTGAGACACTGACACACAGAGACGCAGAGACACTGAGACACTGAGGCACAGAGACACTGAGACTCTGAGACACTGAGACACTGAGACACTGAGATACGGAGACACAGATAAACTGAGACTCTGAGACACTGAGACACAGAGACACTGAGACTCTGAGAGACTGAGACACTGAGACACTGAGACAATGAGACACAGAGTCACTGAGACCCTTAGACACAGAGACACAGAGACACTGAGACTCTGCGACACTGAGACACTGAGACTTTGAGACACAGAGACACAGAGCCACTATGAACCTGAGACAATGAGACACAGAGACACTGAGACTCTGCGACACTGAGACACTGAGACTCTGAGACGCTGAGACACAGAGACACTGAGACAGAGAGACACAGATACACAGACACACTGAGACTTTGCGACACTGAGACACAGAGACACTCAGACAACGAGACAGAGAGACACAGAGACTCTGAGACTCTGAGACACAGACACACTGTGACTCTGCGACACTGAGACACAGAGACACTCAGACACAGAGACACAGAGACACAGAGACTCTGAGACTCTGAGACACAGAGACACTGAGACTCTGAGACACTGAGACACTGAGACTCTGAGACACAGAGACACTGATACTCTTAGACACTGAGACACAGAGACACTGAGACACTGAGACACAGAGACACTGAGACTCTGAGACACTGAGACACTGAGACACTGTGACTCTGAGAGACTGAGACACAGAGACTCTGAGGCACAGAGACACTGAGACACAGAGAAACATAGACACTGAGACGCTGAGACACTGAGACACAGAGACACTGAGGCACTGAGACTCTGCGACACTGAGACACTGAGACTCTGAGACGCTGAGACACATAGACACTGAGACAGAGAGACACAGAGACACAGACACACTGAGGCTCTGCGACACTGAGACACTGAGACTCTGAGACGCTGAGACACAGAGACACTGAGACAGAGAGACAGAGAGAGACACAGAGACATTGAGACTCTGAGACAATGAGACACAGAGACACTGAGACTCTGAGACACTGAGACACAAAGACACTGAGACTCTGAGACACTGAGACACAGAGACACTGAGGCTCTGAGACACTGAGACACAGAGACACTGAAACACATAGACACTGAGACACAGAGACACAGAGACACTGAGGCTCTGCGACACTGAGACACTAAGACTCTGAGACGCTGAGACACAGAGACACTGAGACAGAGAGACACAGAGACACTGAGACACTGAGACTCTGCGACACTGAGACGCTGAGACACAGAGATACTGAGACAGAGAGACACAGAGACACAGAGACACTGAGACTCTGAGACACTGAGACACAGAGACACTCAGACACAGAGACACAGAGACACAGAAACTCTGAGACAATGAGACACTGAGACACTGAGACACATATACACAGAGACACTGAGACTCTGAGACACTGAGACACAGAGACTCTGAGACACTGAGACACATAGACACTGAGTCAATGAGACGCTGAGACACTGAGTCACTGAGAATCTGAGACGCTGTGAAACAGAGACACAGAGACTCTGAGACACTGAGACACTCAGACACTGAGACGCAGAGACACAGAGACACTGAGACTCTGAGGCACTGAGACACTGAGACTCTGAGACACTGAGACACAGAGACAATGAGACACAGAGGCACAGAGAAACTGTGACTCTGAGACACTGAGACACTGAGACACTGTTACTCTGGGAGACTGAGACACAGAGACACTGAGGCACAGAGACACTGTGGCACAGAGAAACATTGACACTGAGACGCTGAGACACTGAGACACAGAGACACTGAGGCACTGAGGCACTGAGACTCTGCGACACTGAGACACTGAGACACTGAGACTCTGAGACGCTGAGACACAGAGACACTGAGACAGAGAGACACAGGGACACAGACACACTGAGACTCTGCGACACTGAGACACTGAGACTCTGAGACGCTGAGACACAGAGACACTGAGACAGAGAGACACTGAGACTCTGAGACACTGAGACACTCAGACACAGAGACACAGAGACACAGAGACACAAAAACTCTGACACAATGAGACACAGAGACACAGAGACACTGAGACACATATACACAGAGACACTGAGACTCTGAGACACTGAGACACAAAGACACTGAGACTCTGAGACACTGAGACACAGAGACACTGAGGCTCTGAGACACTGAGACACAGAGACACTGAAACACATAGACACTGAGACACAGAGACACAGAGACCCTGAGACACTGAGACACAGAGACACTGAGACACTGAGACACTGCGACACTGAGACACTAAGACTCTGAGTCGCTGAGACACAGAGGCACTGAGACAGAGAGACACTGAGACACTGAGACTCTGCGACACTGAGACACTGAGACGCTGAGACACAGAGATACTGAGACAGAGAGACACAGAGGCACAGAGACACTGAGACTCTGAGACACTGAGACACAGAGACACTGAGACACAAATACACAGAGACACTGAGACTCTGAGACACTGAGACACAGAGACTCTGAGGCACTGAGACGCTGAGACACTGAGTCACTGAGAATCTGAGACGCTTAGAAACAGAGACACTCAGACACTCAGACACTGAGACGCAGAGACACAGAGACACTGAGACTCTGAGGCACTGAGACACTGAGACACTGAGACACTGAGACTCTGGGACACTGAGACACAGAGACACTGAGACACTGAGACTCTGAGACACTGAAACACTGAGGCACAGAGGCACAGAGACACTGAGACTCTTAGACACTGAGACACCGAGACAATGATAACTGAGAAACATAGACACAGAGACACTGAGACACAAAGGCACTGAGACTCTGAGACTCTGAGGCACTGAGACACTGACACACAGAGACGCAGAGACACTGAGACACTGAGGCACAGAGACACTGAGACTCTGAGACACTGAGACACTGAGATACAGAGACACAGATAAACTGAGACTCTGAGACACTGAGACACAGAGACACTGAGACTCTGAGAGACTGAGACACTGAGACACTGAGACAATGAGACACAGAGACACTGAGACCCTTAGACACAGAGACACAGAGACACTGAGACTCTGAGACACTGAGACTCTGGGACACTGAGACACAGAGACACTGAGACACTGAGACTCTGAGACACTGAAACACTGAGGCACAGAGGCACAGAGACACTGAGACTCTTAGACACTGAGACACCGAGACAATGATAACTGAGAATCATAGACACAGAGACACTGAGAAACAAAGACACTGAGACTCTGAGACTCTGAGGCACTGAGACACTGACACACAGAGACGCAGAGACACTGAGACACTGAGGCACAGAGACACTGAGACTCTGAGACACTGAGACACTGAGATACAGAGACACAGATAAACTGAGACTCTGAGACACTGAGACACAGAGACACTGAGACTCTGAGAGACTGAGACACTGAGACACTGAGACAATGAGACACAGAGACACTGAGACCCTTAGACACAGAGACACAGAGACACTGAGACTCTGAGACACTGAGACTCTGAGATACAGAGACACTGAGGGATTGATTAATCGAGGGATTGAGTTTAGGAGTCGGGAGGTAATGCTTCAACTTTAGAAGACCCTTGTCAGGCCTCATTTAGAGTATTGTGCGCAGTTCTGGTCGCCTCACTATAGGAAAGATGTAGAATCTATTGAGAGGGTACAGAGGAGATTTACAAGGATGTTGCCTGGACTGGGAGGCATGCCTTATGAAGTTAGGTTGAGGGAGCTGGGACTCTTTTCCCTGGAGAGACGAAGGTTGAGAGGCGACCTGATAGAAGTTTATAAAATGTTGAGAGGAATAGATAGGGTGGACTCTCAGAGGCTATTTCCCAGGTTGAAATGGTTGCTGCGAGAGGACACAGATTTAAGGTGCGGGGAGGGAGGTTCAGAAGTGATGTTGGGGGTAAGTTTTTCACTCAGAGGGTGGTGAGTGAATGGAATCGGCTGCCGTCAGTGGTGGTGGAGGCAAACTCGCTGAGGTCATTTAGAAGACTTCTGGATGAGTATATGGGGTTTAATGAGATTGAGGGTTATAGATAGGTCTGTAGGTTGGTAGGTGTTGATGTGATCGGCACAACTCGTGGGCCGAAGGGCCTGTTTGTGCTGTAGTGTTCTATGTTCTATGTTCTATGATACACAGAGACACAGAGACACTGAGACACAGAGACACAGAGACACTGAGACACTGAGACACAGAGACACTGAGACACTGAGACTCTGAGACACTGAAACACAGAGACACTGAGACACTGAGACTCTGAGACACTGAAACACTGAGGCACAGAGACACTGAGACTCTTAGACACTGAGACACCGAGACAATGAAAACTAAGAAACATAGACACAGAGACACTGAGACACAAAGACTCTGAGACTCTGAGACTCTGAGGCACTGAGACACTGACACACAGAGACGCAGAGACACTGAGACACTGAGGCACAGACACACTGAGACTCTGAGACACTGAGACACTGAGACACAGAGACACTGAGGCACAGAGACACTGAGACACCGAGACTCTGAGACACAGAGAAACAAAGACACTGAGACTCTGAGACACTGTGACTCTGAGACACTGACACACAGAGACACTGAGAAACTGAGACACTGAGACACGGACACAGAGAGACACTGAGACTCTGAGACACAGAGACACTGAGACTCTGAGTTACAGAGACACAGAGACACTGAGACTCTGAGACACTGAGACACTGAGACACAGAGACACTGAGACACTGAGACACTGAGACCCTGAGACACTGAGACTCTTCGACACTGAGACACTGAGACTCTGAGACGCTGAGACACAGAGATACTGAGACAGAGAGACACAGAGACACAGAGACACTGAGACTCTGCGACACTGAGACACTGAGACTTTGAGACACAGAGACACAGAGCCACTAAGACCCTGAGACAATGAGACACAGAGACACTGAGACTCTGCGACACTGAGACACTGAGACTCTGAGACGTTGAGACACTGAGACAGAGAGACACAGATACACAGACACACTGAGACTTTGCGACACTGAGACACAGAGACACTCAGACAACGAGACACAGAGACAAAGAGACTCTGAGACTCTGAGACACAGACACACTGAGACTCTGCGACACTGAGACACAGAGACACTCAGACACAGAGACACAGAGACACAGAGACTCTGAGACACAGAGACACTGAGACTCTGAGACACTGAGACACTGAGACTCTGAGACACAGAGACACAGAGACACTGATACTCTTAGACACTGAGACACAGAGACACTGAGACACTGAGACACAGAGACACTGAGACTCTGAGACACTGAGACACTGAGACACTGTGACTCTGAGAGACTGAGACACAGAGACTCTGAGGCACAGAGACACTGAGACACAGAGAAACATAGACACTGAGACGCTGAGACACTGAGACACAGAGACACTGAGGCACTGAGACTCTGCGACACTGAGACACTGAGACTCTGAGACGCTGAGACACATAGACACTGAGACAGAGAGACACAGAGACACAGACACACTGAGGCTCTGCGACACTGAGACACTGAGACTCTGAGACGCTGAGACACAGAGACACTGAGACAGAGAGACAGAGAGACACAGAGACATTGAGACTCTGAGACAATGAGACACAGAGACACTGAGACTCTGAGACACTGAGACACAAAGACACTGAGACTCTGAGACACTGAGACACAGAGACACTGAGGCTCTGAGACACTGAGACACAGAGACACTGAAACACATAGACACTGAGACACAGAGACACAGAGACACTGAGGCTCTGCGACACTGAGACACTAAGACTCTGAGACGCTGAGACACAGAGACACTGAGACAGAGAGACACAGAGACACTGAGACACTGAGACTCTGCGACACTGAGACGCTGAGACACAGAGATACTGAGACAGAGAGACACAGAGACACAGAGACACTGAGACTCTGAGACACTGAGACACAGAGACACTCAGACACAGAGACACAGAGACACAGAAACTCTGAGACAATGAGACACTGAGACACTGAGACACATATACACAGAGACACTGAGACTCTGAGACACTGAGACACAGAGACTCTGAGACACTGAGACACATAGACACTGAGTCAATGAGACGCTGAGACACTGAGTCACTGAGAATCTGAGACGCTGTGAAACAGAGACACAGAGACTCTGAGACACTGAGACACTCAGACACTGAGACGCAGAGACACAGAGACACTGAGACTCTGAGGCACTGAGACACTGAGACACAGAGACAATGAGAAACAGAGGCACAGAGAAACTGTGACTCTGAGACACTGAGACACTGAGACACTGTTACTCTGAGAGACTGAGACACAGAGACACTGAGGCACAGAGACACTGTGGCACAGAGAAACATTGACACTGAGACGCTGAGACACTGAGACACAGAGACACTGAGGCACTGAGACTCTGCGACACTGAGACACTGAGACACTGAGACTCTGAGACGCTGAGACACAGAGACACTGAGACAGAGAGACACTGAGACTCTGAGACACTGAGACACTCAGACACAGAGACACAGAGACACAGAGACACAAAAACTCTGACACAATGAGACACAGAGACACAGAGACACTGAGACACATATACACACAGACACTGAGACTCTGAGACACTGAGACACAAAGACACTGAGACTCTGAGACACTGAGACACAGAGACACTGAGGCTCTGAGACACTGAGACACAGAGACACTGAAACACATAGACACTGAGACACAGAGACACAGAGACCCTGAGACACTGAGACACAGAGACACTGAGACACTGAGACACTGAGACACTGCGACACTGAGACACTAAGACTCTGAGTCGCTGAGACACAGAGGCACTGAGACAGAGAGACACTGAGACACTGAGACTCTGCGACACTGAGACACTGAGACGCTGAGACACAGAGATACTGAGACAGAGAGACACAGAGGCACAGAGACACTGAGACTCTGAGACACTGAGACACAGAGACACTGAGACACATATACACAGAGACACTGAGACTCTGAGACACTGAGACACAGAGACTCTGAGGCACTGAGACGCTGAGACACTGAGTCACTGAGAATCTGAGACGCTGAGAAACAGAGACACAGAGACACTCAGACACTCAGACACTGAGACGCAGAGACACAGAGACACTGAGACTCTGAGGCACTGAGACACTGAGACTCTGAGACACTGAGACACAGAGACACTGAGACACAGAGGCACAGAAAAACTGAGACTCTGAGACACTGAGACACAGAGACATTGAGAATCTGAGACACTGAGACACAGAGACACTGAGACTCTGAGACTCTGAGACAAAGAGACACTGAGGCACTGAGACTCTGAGACACTGAGACACTGAGACAAAGAGACACTGAGGCACTGAGACTCTGAGACACTGAGACTATGGGACACAGAGACACAGAGAATCTGAGAATCTGAGACACTGAGACTCTGAGACGCTGAGACATAGAGACACTGAGACTCTGAGACACTGAGACACACAGACACTGAGACACTGAGACATAGAGACACTGAGACCCTGAGACACTGAGACATAGAGACACTGAGACACAGAGACTCAGAGACACTGGGACACTGAGACACTGAGACACAGAAACACAGAGACTCTGAGACACTGACACACATAGACACTGAGAAACAGAGACTCTGAGACTCTGAGACTCTGAGACACTGTGACTTTGAGACACTGTGACACAAAGTCACAGAGACACTGAGATTCTGAGACACTGCGACACTGAGACACAGAGACACAGAGACACAGAGACACTGAGACTCTGAGACACTGAAACACAGAGACACAGAAACACTGGGACTCTGAGACACTGAGGCACAGAGACACTGAGACTCTGAGACACTGAGACACAGAGACACTGAGGCACAGAGACACAGAGACACAGAGACACAGAGACTCTGAGACACGGAGACACTGAGACTCTGAGACTCTGAGACACTGAGACACAGAGACACTGAGACTCTGAGACACTAAGACACAGAGACACGGAGAAACAGAGAGAGAGTCTCTGATACACTGAGACACAGAGACACTGAGACTCTGCGACACTGAGACACTGAGACTCTGAGACGCTGAGACACAGAGACAATGAGACAGAGAGAAACAGAGACACTGAGACTCTGAGACACTGAGACACAGAGACACTGAGACTCTGAGACACTGAGACACTGAGACACTGAGACACAGACACACTGACACACTGAGACACAGAGACACAGACACACAGAGACACTGAGACTCAGAGACACTGAGACAAGGAGATACAGAGACACAGATAAACTGAGACTCTGGGACACTGAGATACAGAGACAGTGAGACAGTGAGACACAGAGCCAGAGACACTGAGATTCTGCAGCACTGAGACACAGAGACACTGACACACTGAGGCACAGAGAGACAGACACACAGAGACACTGAGACTCTGAGACACTGAGATACAGAGACACAGATAAACTGAGACTCTGAGACTCTGAGACACTGAGACACAGAGACACTGAGAGTCTGAGACACTGAGACACTGAGACACAGAGACACTGAGACCCTGAGACACTGAGACACAGAGACACTGAGACTCTGCAACACTGAGACACAGAGACACTAACACACTGAGACACTGAGACTCTGAGACACTGAGACACTGAGATACAGAGTCACAGATAAACTGAGACTCTGAGACACTGAGACACAGAGACACTGAGACTCTGAGAGACTGAGACACTGAGGCACTGAGACACAGAGACACTGAGACACTGCGACACAGAGACACTGAGACCCTGAGAAACTGAGACACAGAGACACAGAGGCACTGAGACTCTGAGACACTGAGACTCTGAGATACAGAGACACTGATACACAGAGACACAGAGACACTGAGACTCTGAGACACAGAGACACTGAGACTCTGAGACTCTGAGACACTGAGACACTGAGACTCTGAGACACTGAGACACTAAGACTCTGAGACACTGACACACAGAGACACTGAGACACTGAGACTCTGAGACACTGAAACACTGAGGCACAGAGGCACAGAGACACTGAGACTCTTAGACACTGAGACACCGAGACAATGAGAACTGAGAAACATAGACACAGAGACACTGAGACACAGAGACACTGAGACTCTGAGACTCTGAGGCACTGAGACACTGACACACAGAGACGCAGAGACACTGAGACACTGAGGCACAGAGACACTGAGACTCTGAGACACTGAGATACAGAGACACAGATAAACTGAGACTCTGAGACACTGAGACACAGAGACTCTGAGAGACTGAGACACTGAGACACTGAGACACTGAGACACTGAGATTCTGAGACACAGAGACAAAGAGACACTGAGACTCTGAGACACAGAGAAACAGAGACACTGAGACTCTGAGACACTGAGACACTGAGACTCTGTGACACAGTGACAAAGAGACACTGAAACTCAGAGACACTGAGACATAGAGACACTGAGACACTGAGACACAGAGACACGGTGACACTGAGACACTGAGACACAGAGACACAGAGACACTGAAACTCTGAGAGACTGAGACTCTGAGGCACTGAGACACTGAGACACAGAGACACAGGGACACTGAGACACTGAGACACAGAGACACTGAAACTCTGAGACACAGAGACACAGAGACACTGAGACTCTGGTACACTGAGACACTGACACTCTGAGACAATGAGACACATAGACACAGAGACACTGAGACACTTAGACAATGAGACACAGACACACTGTGACTCTGAGACACAGAGCCACAGAGACACTGAGACACTGAAACACAGAGATACAGAGACACTGAGACTCTGAGACACAGAGACACTGAGACGCAGAAACACTGAGACACAGAGACACTGAGACCCTGACACTCTGAGACACTGGGACACTGAGACACAGAGACACTAAGACTCAGAGACACTGCGACACTGAGACTCTGAGACACTGCCACACAGAGACACTGAGACACTGAGACTCTGAGACTCTGATACACAGAGACACAGAGACACTGAGACACTTAGACACTGAGACTATGAGACACTGAGACACTGAGACTCTGAGACACTGAGACACAGAGACACTAAGACACTGAGACTCTGACACACTGAAACACTGACGCACAGAGGCACAGAGACACTGAGACTCTGAGACACTGAGACACAGAGACACTGAGACTCTGAGAGACTGAGACACTGAGACACTGAGACACAGAGACACTGAGACCCTGAGACACTGAGACACAGAGACACTGAGACTCTGAGACACTGAGACTCTGAGATACAGAGACACTGATACACAGAGACACAGAGACACTGATACACAGAGACACAGAGACACTGAGACTCTGAGACACAGAGACACTGAGACCCTGAGACACTGAGACACAGAGACACTGAGACTCTGAGACACTGAGACACTGAGACTATGAGACACTGAGACACTGAGACTCTGAGACACTGAGACACAGAGACACTAAGACACTGAGACTCTGAGACACTGAAACACTGAGGCACAGAGGCACAGAGACACTGAGACTCTTAGACACTGAGACACCGAGACAATGAGAACTGAGAAACATAGACACCGAGACACTGAGACACAAAGACACAGAGACTCTGAGACTCTGAGGCACTGAGACACTGACACACAGAGACGCAGAGACACTGAGACACTGAGGCACAGAGACATGAGACTCTGAGACACTGAGACACTGAGATACAGAGACACAGATAAAGTGAGACTCTGAGACACTGAGACACAGAGACACTGAGACTCTGAGAGACTGAGACACTGAGACACAGACACACTGAGACCCGGAGACACTGAGACACAGAGACACTGAGACTCTGAGACACTGAGACTCTGAGATACAGAGACACTGAGGGGTTGATTAATCGAGGGATTGAGTTTAGGAGTCGGGAGGTAATGCTTCAACTTTATAAGACCCTTGTCAGGCCTCATTTAGAGTATTGTGCGCAGTTCTGGTCGCCTCACTATAGGAAAGATGTAGAAGCTATTGAGAGGGTACAGAGGAGATCTACAAGGATGTTGCCTGGACTGGGAGGCATGCCTTATGAAGTTAGGTTGAGGGAGCTGGGACTCTTTTCCCTGGAGAGACGAAGGTTGAGAGGCGACCTGATAGAAGATTATAAAATGTTGAGAGGAATAGATAGGGTGGACTCTCAGAGGCTATTTCCCCAGGTTGAAATGGTTGCTACGAGAGGACACAGATTTAAGGTGCGGGGAGGGAAGTTCAGAAGTGATGTTAGGGGTAAGTTTTTCATTCAGAGGGTGGTGAGTGAATGGAATCGGCTGCCGTCAGTGGTGGTGGAGGCGAACTCGCTGGGGTCTTTTAAAAGACTTCTGAATGAGTATATGGGGTTTAATGAGATTGAGGGTTATAGATAGGTCTGTAGGTTGGTATTTGTTGATGTGATCGGCACAACTCCTGGGCCGAAGGGCCTGTTTGTGCTGTAGTGTTCTATGTTCTATGTTCTATGATACACAGAGACACAGAGACACTGAGACTCTGAGACACAGAGACACAGAGACACTGAGACTCTGAGACACACAGACACTGAGACACTGAGACTCTGAGACACTGAAACACTGAGGCACAGAGGCACAGAGACACTGAGACACTGAGACACACAGGCACTGAGACACTGAGACTCTGAGACACTGAAACACTGAGGCACAGAGGCACAGAGACACTGAGACTCTTAGACACTGAGACACCGAGACAATGAGAACTAAGAAACATAGACACAGAGACACTGAGACACAAAGACACTGAGACTCTGAGACTCTGAGGCACTGAGACACTGACACACAGAGACGCAGAGACACTGAGACACTGAGGCACAGAGACACTGAGACTCTGAGACACTGTGACTCTGAGACACTGAGACACTGAGACACAGAGACACAGAGACACTCAGACACAGAGACACAGAGACACAGAGACACAGAGACTCTGAGACTCTGAGACACAGAGACACTGTGACTCTGAGAGACTGAGACACCGAGACACTGAGGCACAGAGACACTGAGATACAGAGAAACATAGACACTGAGACGCTGAGACACTGAGACACAGAGACACTGAGGCACTGAGACTCTGCGACACTGAGACACAGAGACTCTGAGACACTGAGACACAGAGACACTGAGACAGAGAGACACAGAGACAAAGACACACTGAGACTCTGCGACACTGAGACACTTGGACTCTGAGACGCTGAGACACAGAGACACTGAGACAGAGAGACACAGAGACACTGAGACTCTGAGACACAGAGAAACAAAGACACTGAGACTCTGAGACACTGTGACTCTGAGACACTGAGACACAGAGACACTGAGACACTGAGACTCTGCGACATTGAGACACAGAGAAACTGAGTTACTGAGACACAGAGACACGGAGACTCTGAGACACTGAGACACTGAGACACTGACACACTGACACACTGAGACACAGAGACACAGACACAGATAAACTGAGACTCTGAGACACTGAGATACAGAGACTCTGAGACACTGAGACACTGAGATACAGAGACACAGATAAACTGAGACTCTGAGACACTGAGATACAGAGACACTGATACACAGAGACACAGAGACACTGAGACTCTGAGACACAGAGACACTGAGACTCTGAGACACAGAGACACAGAGACACTGAGACTCTGAGACACTGAGACACTGAGACTCTGAGACACTGAGACACTGAGACTCTGAGACACTGAGACACAGAGACACTGAGACTCTGAGACACTGAGACAGTGAGACTCTGAGACACTGAGACACAGAGACACAGAAACACTGGGACTCTGAGACACTGAGGCACAGAGACACTGAGACTCTGAGACACTGAGACACAGAGACTCTGAGACACTGAGACACAGAGACACTGAGACACAGAGACTCTGAGACACTGAGACACAGAGACACTGAGACTCTTAGACGCTGAGACACAGAGACACAGAGACACGGAGACACAGAGAGAGAGTCTCTGATACACTGAGACACAGAGACACTGAGACTCTGCGACACTGAGACACTGAGACTCTGAGACTCTGAGACTCTGAGACACTGTGACTCTGAGACACTGAGACACAAAGTCACAGAGACACTGAGATTCTGAGACACTGCGACACTGAGACACAGAGACACAGAGACACTGAGACTCTGAGACACTGAGACACAGAGACACTGAGACACAGAGATACAGAGAGACAGAGAATCTGAGACTCTGAGACACTGAGAAACAGAGACACTGAGATTCTGAGACACTGCGACACAGAGACACAGAGACACAGAGACACAGAGACTCTGAGACACTGAGACACAGAGACACTGAGACTCTGAGACACTGAGACACAGAATCACTGGGACTCTGAGACACTGAGGCACAGAGACACAGAGACACTGAGACACAGAGACACAGAGACACAGAGACTCTGAGACACTGAGACACAGAGACACTGAGAATCTGAGACTCTGAGACACTGAGACACAGAGACACTGAGACACAGAGACACAGAGACACAGAGACTCTGAGACACTGAGACACAGAGACACTGAGACTCTGAGACACTGAGACGCTGAGACACAGAGACACAGAGACACTGAGACTCTGAGACACTGAGACACAGAGGCACTGAGACTCTGAGACACTGAGACACTGAGACACAGAGACACAGATACACTGAGACACTGAGACACAGAGACACTGAGACTCTGAGACACTGAGACACTGAGACACAGAGACACAGAGACACTGAGACACTTAGACACTGAGACACTGAGACACAGAGATACGGAGACACAGAGAGAGAGTCTCTGATACACTGAGACACAGAGACACTGAGACTCTGCGACACTGAGACACGGAGACTCTGAGACGCTGAGACACTGAGACAGAGAGATGCAGAGACACTGAGACCCTGAGACACTGAGACACAGAGACACTGAGACTCTGAGACACTGAGACACTGACACACTGTGACACAGAGACACAGACACAGATAAACTGACACTCTGAGACACTGAGATACAGAGACTCTGAGACACTGAGATACAGAGACACAGATAAACTGAGACTCTGAGACACTGAGATACAGAGACAGTGAGACAGTGAGACACAGAGACACATACACACAGAGACAATGAGACTCTGAGAATCTGAGACATTAACACTCTAAGTCACTGAGACACAGAGACACTGAGACACTGAGACACAGAGACACAGATACACTGAGGCTCTGGGACCCTGAGACACAGAGACACTGAGACTCTGAGACACTGAGACAATGAGACACTGAGTCAATGAGACACAGAGACACTGAGACTCTGAGACACTGAGACTCTGAGACACAGAGACACTGATACACAGAGACACAGAGACACTGAGACTCTAAGACACTGAGACACAGAGACACTGAAACTCTGAGACACTGAGACACAGTGACACTGAGAAACTGAGACACAGTAAAACTGAAGCACTGAGACACAGCGACACTAAGACACTGAAACTCTGAGACACTGAGACACAGTCACACTGAGACACTGAGACACAGTAACACTGAGACACTGATACACAGAGGCACAGTGACACAGAGACACTGAAACTCTGAGA
This sequence comes from Carcharhinus amblyrhynchos, assembly GCF_965287045.1. Lineage (NCBI taxonomy): Eukaryota > Metazoa > Chordata > Chondrichthyes > Carcharhiniformes > Carcharhinidae > Carcharhinus > Carcharhinus amblyrhynchos. Next base: position 30,943 of record NW_027650340.1, read on the forward strand.
CACTGAGACTCTGAGACACTGAGACACAGAGACACTGAGACACTGAGACACAGAGACGCTGAGACTCTGACACACTGAGACACTGAGGCACAGAGACACAGCGACACTGAGACTCTGGCTCACTGAGACACAGTGACACTGAGGCACAGAGACACTGAGACACAGAGAAACATAGACACTGAGACACTGAGACGCTGAGACACAGAGACACTGAGGCACTGAGACTCTGAGACTCTGAGACTCAGAGACACTGAGACACTGAGACTCTGAGACACTGAGACACAGAGACACTGACACACTGAGACACTGAGACTCTGAGACACTGAGATTCTGAGACACTGAGACACAGAGACATAAAGACACTGAGAGTCTGAGACACAGAGACACTTAGACTCTGCGACACTGAGACACAGAGAAACTGAGACACGGAGACACAGAGACACTGAGGCACAGAGACACAGAGACACGGAGACACTGAGACTCTGAGACACAGAGACTCTGAGACTCTGTGACACTGAGACACAGAGACACTGAGACACAGAGACACAGAGACAATGAGATTCTGAGATACTGAGACACTGAGACACAGAGACGCAGAAACACTGAGACTCTGAGACACTGAGGCACAGAGACACTGAGACTTTGAGACACTGAGACACTGAGACACTGAGACTCTGAGACACTGAATCTCTGAGACACTGAAACACAGAGTCACTGAGACACTGAGACACAGAGACACTGAGACACTGAGACACTGAGACACAGCGACAAAGAGACACTGAGACTCTCAGACTCTGAGATACTGAGACTCTGAGACACTGACACACAGAGACACAGAGTCACTGAGACACTGAGACCCTGAGACACTGAGACACAGTGACACTGAGACACTGAGACACAGAGACTCTGAGACACTGAGGCACTGAGACACTGAGATACTGAGGCTCTGAGACACAGAAACAGAGAGACACTGAGACTCTGAGACACTGAGACAAAGAGACACTGAGAGACAGAGACACTGAGACACAGAGACACAGAAACTCTGAGACACAGAGACACTCAGACACAGAAACACAGTGTCGCTGAGACACTGAGACACAGAGACACACAGACACTGTGACACTGAGACTCTGTGACATTGAGACAATGAGACTCTGAGACACTGAGACACAGAGACACTGAGACACGGAGACTCTGAGACACAGGTTCACTGAGACTCTGAGACACTAAAACACAGAGAGACTGAGGCACGGAGACACTGAGACACTGAGACACAGAGACACAGAGACACTGAGACTCAGAGACACTGAGGAACAGAGACACAGAGACTCTGAGACACTGTGACACAGAGACACTGAGACTCTGAGACACTGAGACAAAGAGGCACTGAGGCACTGAGGCTCTGATACGCTGAGACACTGAGACACAGAGAAACAGAGACACTGAGACTCTGAGACTCAGAGACACTGAGACACTGAGACACTGAGACTCTGAGACTCAGAGACACTGAGACACAGAGACACAGACACACTGAGACTCTGAGAAACAGAGACACAGAGACTCTGAGACACTGAGACACTGAGACTCTGAGACACTGAGACACAGAGACACAGAGACACTGAGACTCTGAGACACTGAGACACTGAGACTCTGAGACCCTGAGACAATGAGACTCTGAGACACTGAGACACAGAGACACTGAGACTCTGAGACACTGAGACAGTGAGACTCTGAGACTCTGAGACACAGAGACACAGAAACACTGGGACTCTGAGACACTGAGGCACAGAGACACTGAGACTCTGAGACACTGAGACACAGAGACTCTGAGACACTGAGACACAGAGACACTGAGACACAGAGACTCTGAGACACTGAGACACAGAGACACTGAGACTCTGAGACACTGAGACACAGAGACACAGAGACACTGAGACACTTAGACACTAAGACACTGAGACTCTGAGACACTGAGACACTGAAACTCTGAGACACTGAGACACAGAGACACTGAGACTCTGAGACACTGAGACAGTGAGACTCTGAGACACTGAGACACTGAGACACAGAGACACAGAAACACTGGGACTCTGAGACACTGAGGCACAGAGACACTGAGACTCTGAGACACTGAGACACAGAGACTCTGAGACACTGAGACACAGAGACACTGAGACACAGAGACTCTGAGACACTGAGACACAGAGACACTGAGACTCTGAGACACTGAGACACTGAGACACAGAGACACTGAGACACTTAGACGCTGAGACACAGAGACACAGAGACACGGAGACACAGAGAGAGAGTCTCTGATACACTGAGACACAAAGACACTGAGACTCTGCGACACTGAGACACTGAGACTCTGAGACTCTGAGACACTGTGACTCTGAGACACTGAGACACAAAGTCACAGAGACACTGAGATTCTGAGACACTGCGACACTGAGACACAGAGACACAGAGACACTGAGACTCTGAGACACTGAGACACAGAGACACTGAGACACAGAGATACAGAGAGACAGAGAATCTGAGACTCTGAGACACTGAGAAACAGAGACACTGAGATTCTGAGACACTGCGACACAGAGACACTGAGACACAGAGACACTGAGACACTGAGACACTGAGACACTGACACACTGAGACACAGAGACACAGACACAGATAAACTGAGACTCTGAGACACTGAGATACAGAGACTCTGAGACACTGAGACACTGAGATACAGAGACACAGATAAACTGAGACTCTGAGACACTGAGATACAGAGACAGTGAGACAGTGAGACACAGAGACACATACACACAGAGACAATGAGACTCTGAGAATCTGAGACATTGACACTCTGAGTCACTGAGACACAGAGACACTGAGACACTGAGACACAGAGACACAGATACACTGAGACTCTGGGACCCTGAGACACAGAGACACTGAGACTCTGAGACACTGAGACAATGAGACACTGAGTCAATGAGACACAGAGACACAGAGACACTGAGACTCTGAGACACAGAGACACTGATACACATAGACACAGAGACACTGAGACTCTAAGACACTGAGACACAGAGACACTGAAACTCTGAGACACTGAGACACAGTGACACTGAGACACTGAGACACAGTAAAACTGAAGCACTGAGACATAGCGACACTGAGACACTGAAACTCTGAGACACTGAGACACAGTCACACTGAGACACTGAGACACAGTAACACTGAGACACTGATACACAGAGACACAGTGACACAGAGACACTGAAACTCTGAGACACTGAGACTCTGAGACACTGAGACACAGAGACACTGAGACACAGAGACGCTGAGACTCTGACACACTGAGACACTGAGGCACAGAGACACAGCGACACTGAGACTCTGGCTCACTGAGACACAGTGACACTGAGGCACAGAGACACTGAGACACAGAGAAAAATAGACACTGAGACACTGAGACGCTGAGACACTGAGACACAGAGACACTGAGGCACTGAGACTCTGAGACTCTGAGACTCAGAGACACTGAGACACTGAGACTCTGAGACACTGAGACACAGAGACACTGACACACTGAGACACTGAGACTCTGAGACACTGAGACACTGAGACTCTGAGACACTGAGACACAGAGACACTGAGACTCTGAGACACTGAGACACAGAGAAACTGAGAACTGAGACACAGAGACACAGAGACACAGCGACACAGAGACACTGAGACTCTGTGACTCTCAGACACTGAGACTCAGTGACGCTGACACACAGAGACACTGAGACACTGAGACTCTGAGACACTGAGACACAGAGAAACTGAGACAAGAGACTCTGAGAAACAGAGACTCTGAGACTCTGAGACACTGAGACACAGAGACACAGAGACACTGAGACTCTGAGACACTGAGACACAGAGACACTGAGACATAGAGAGACATAGACACTGAGACTCTGACACACAGAAACACTGAGACTCTGAGACACTGAGACACAGAGACACTGAGAAACTAAGACACAGAGATACTGAGACACTCAGATACAGAGACACTGAGACACAGAGACACAGAGACTCTGAGAAACAGAGACAGAGAGACTCTGAGACACTGAGACACTGAGACTCTGAGACTCTAAGACTCTGAGACACTGAGACACAGAGACACTGAGACTCTGAGACACAGAGACACTGAGATTCTGAGATACTGAGACACTGAGACACAGAGACGCAGAAACACTGAGACTCTGAGACACTGAGGCACAGAGACACTGAGACTTTGAGACACTGAGACTTTGAGACACTGAGACTCTGAGACACTGAGACACTGAGACACTGAGACACAGACACACTGAGACACAGAGACACAGACACACAGAGACGCTGAGACTCTGAGACACGGAGACTCTGAGACTCTGTGACACTGAGACACAGAGACACTGAGACACAGAGACACAGAGACAATGAGATTCTGAGATACTGAGACACAGAGACACTGAGACACAGAGACGCAGAAACACTGAGTCTCTGAGACACTGAGGCACAGAGACACTGAGACTTTGAGACACTGAGACACAGAGACACTGAGACTCTGAGACACTGAGGCACAGGGACACTGAGACACTGAATCTCTGAGACACTGAAACATAGAGTCACTCAGACACTGAGACACAGAGACACTGAGACTTTGAGACACTGAGACACTGAGACACAGCGACAAAGAGACACTGAGACTCTCAGACTCTGAGATACTGAGACTCTGAGACACTGACACACAGAGACACAGAGTCACTGAGACACTGAGACCCTGAGACACTGAGACACAGTGACACTGAGACACAGAGACTCTGAGACACTGAGGCACTGAGACACTGAGATACTGAGGCTCTGAGACACAGAAACAGAGAGACACTGAGACTCTGAGACACTGAGACAAAGAGACACTGAGAGACAGAGACACTGAGACACAGAGACACTGAAACTCTGAGACACAGAGACACTCAGACACAGAAACACAGTGTCGCTGAGACACTGAGACACAGAGACACACAGACACTGTGACACTGAGACTCTGTGACATTGAGACAATGAGACTCTGAGACACTGAGACACAGAGACTCTGAGACTCTGTGACACTGAGACACAGGGACACTGAGACACTGAGACACAGAGACACGGAGACTCTGAGACACAGGTTCACTGAGACTCTGAGACACTAAAACACAGAGAGACTGAGGCACGGAGACACTGAGACACTGAGACACAGAGACACAGAGACACTGAGACTCAGAGACACTGAGGAACAGAGACACAGAGACTCTGAGACACTGTGACACAGAGACACTGAGACTCTGAGACACTGAGACACAGAGGCACTGAGGCTCTGATACGCTGAGACACTGAGACACAGAGAAACAGAGACACTGAGACTCTGAGACTCAGAGACACTGAGACACTGAGACACTGAGACTCTGAGACTCAGAGACACTGAGACACAGAGACACAGACACACTGAGACTCTGAGAAACAGAGACACAGAGACACTGAGACCCTGAGACACTGAGACACTGAGACACAGAGACACAGAGACACTGAGACTCTGAGACACTGAGACTCTGAGACACTGAGACACAGAGACACAGAGACCCTGATACACTGAGACACAGAGACACAGAGACACTGAGACTCTGAGACACAGAGACACAGAGACACTGTGACTCTGAGACACTGAGACACTGAGACTCTGAGACACTGAGACACTGAGACTCTGAGACACAGAGACACAGAGACACTGAGACTCTGAGACACTGAGACACAGAGACACTGAGACTCTGAGACTCTGAGACACAGAGACACAGAGACACTGACACACTGAGACACTGAGACTCTGAGACACTGAGACACTGAGACACTGAATCACTGAGGCACAGAGACACAGAGACACTGAGACTCCTAGACACTGAGTCACAGAGACACTGAGACATAGAGAGACATAGACACTGAGACTCTGACACAAAGAAACACTGAGACTCTGAGAACTGAGACCCTGAGACACTGATACTCTGAGACACTGAGACACAGAGACACAGAGACACTGAGACTCAGAGACACTGAGACACAGAGACACAGAGACACTGAGACTCAGAGACACTGAGACACAGAGACACAGAGACTCTGAGAGACTGAGACACAGAGAAACTGAGACAAGAGACTCTGAGAAACAGAGACTCTGAGACTCTGAGACACTGAGACACAGAGACACAGAGACACTGAGGCTCTGAGACACTGAGACACAGAGACACTGAGACACTGAGACATAGAGAGACATAGACACTGAGACTCTGACACACAGAAACACTGAGACTCTGAGACACTGAGAAACAGAGACACTGAGAAACTAAGATACAGAGATACTGAGACACTCAGATACAGAGACACTGAGACACAGAGACACAGAGACTCTGAGAAACAGAGACAGAGAGACTCTGAGACACTGAGACACTGAGACTCTGAGACTCTAAGACTCTGAGACACTGAGACACAGAGACACTGAGACTCTGAGACACAGAGACACTGAGATTCTGAGATACTGAGACACTGAGACACTGAGACACAGAGACGCAGAAACACTGAGACTCTGAGACACTGAGGCACAGAGACACTGAGACTTTGAGACACTGAGACACAGAGACACTGAGACTCTGAGACACTGAGACACTGAGACACAGACACACTGACACACTGAGACACAGAGACACAGACACACAGAGACACTGAGACTCTGAGACACTGGGACACTGAGATACAGAGACACAGATAAACTGTGACACTGAGACACTGAGATACAGAGACAGTGAGACAGTGAGACACAGAGCCACAGAGACACTGAGACTCTGAGACACTGAGACACTGAGATACAGAGACACAGATAAACTGAGACTCTGAGACACTGAGACACTGAGACACTGAGACACTGAGACCCTGAGACACTGAGACACAAAGACACAGAGACACTGAGACTCTGAGACACTGAGACTCTGAGACACTGAGACACTGAGACACAGAGACCCAGAGACCCTGATACACTTAGACACAGAGACACAGAGACACTGAGACTCTGAGACACTGAGACTCTGAGACTCTGAGACACTGAGACACAGAGACACAGAGACCCTGAGACACTGAGACATAGAGAGATATAGACACTGAGACTCTGACACACAGAAACACTGAGACTCTGAGACTCTGAGACACAGAGACACTGAGAAACTAAGATACAGGGATACTGAGACACTCAGATACAGAGACACTGAGACACAGAGACACAGAGACTCTGAGAAACAGAGACAGAGAGACTCTGAGACACTGAGACACTGAGACTCTGAGACTCTGAGACACTGAGACACTGAGACACAGAGACACTGAGACTCTGAGACACAGAGACACTGGGATTCTGAGATACTGAGACACTGAGACACTGAGACACAGAGACACAGATAAACTGAGACTCTGAGACTCTGAGACACTGAGACACAGAGACACTGAGAGTCTGAGACACTGAGACACTGAGACACAGAGACACTGAGACCCTGAGATGCTGAGACACAGAGACACTCAGAATCTGCAACACTGAGACGCAGAGACACTGACACACTGAGACACAGAGACACAGACACACAGAGACACTGAGACTCTGAGACACTGAGACACTGAGATACAGAGACACAGATAAACTGAGACTCTGAGACACTGAGACACAGAGACACTGAGACTCTGAGAGACTGGGACGCTGAGACACTGAGACACAGAGACAATGAGACCCTGAGACACTGAGACACAGAGACACAGAGACACTGAGACTCTGAGACACTGAGACTCTGAGACACTGAGACACTGAGACACAGAGACACTGAGACCCTGAGACACTGAGACACTGAGACACAGAGACACAGAGACACTGAGACTCTGAGACACTGAGACTCTGAGACACTGAGACTCTGAGACACTGAGACACTGAGACACAGAGACCCAGAGACCCTGATACACTGAGACACAGAGACACAGAGACACTGAGACTCTGAGACACAGAGACTCTGAGACTCTGAGACACTGAGACACAGAGACACAGAGACACTGAGACACTGAGACATAGAGAGATATAGACACTGAGACTCTGACACACAGAAACACTGAGACTCTGAGACTCTGAGACACAGAGACACTGAGAAACTAAGATACAGGGATACTGAGACACTCAGATACAGAGACACTGAGACACAGAGACACAGAGACTCTGAGAAACAGAGACAGAGAGACTCTGAGACACTGAGACTCTGAGACTCTGAGACTCTGAGACACTGAGACACAGAGACACTGAGACTCTGAGACACAGAGACACTGGGATTCTGAGATACTGAGACACTGAGACACTGAGACACAGAGACGCAGAAACACTGAGACTCTGAGACACTGAGGCACAGAGACACTGTGACTTTGAGACACTGAGACACAGAGACACTGAGACTCTGAGGCACTGAGACACTGAGACACTGAGACACAGACACACTGACACACTGAGACACAGAGACACAGACACACAGAGACACTGAGACTCTGAGACACTGAGACACTGAGATACAGAGACACAGATAAACTGTGACACTGAGACACTGAGATACAGAGACAGTGAGACAGTGAGACACAGAGCCACAGAGACACTGAGACTCTGCAACACTGAGACACAGAGACACTGACACACTGAGACACAGAGACACAGACACACAGAGACACTGAGAATCTGAGACACTGAGACACTGAGATACAGAGACACAGATAAACTGAGACTCTGAGACTTTGAGACTCTGAGACACTGAGACACAGAGACACTGAGAGTCTGAGACACTGAGACACTGGGACACAGAGACACTGAGACACAGAGACACAGACACACAGAGACACTGAGACTCTGAGACTCTGAGACACTGAGACACTGAGATACAGAGACACAGATAAACTGAGACTCTGAGACACAGAGACACTGAGACTCTGAGAGACTGAGACACTGAGACACTGAGACACAGAGACACTGAGACCCTGAGACACTGAGACACAGACACACAGAGACACTGAGACTCTGAGACACTGAGACTCTGAGATACAGAGACACTGATACACAGAGACACAGAGACACTGAGACTCTGAGACACAGAACAAAGAGACACTGTGACTCTGAGACGCTGAGACGCTGAGACACTGAGACTCTGAGACACTGAGACACTGAGACTTCGAGACACTGAGACACAGAGACACAGAGACTCTGAGACACTGAGACAGTGAGACTCTGAGACACTGAGACACTGAGACACAGAGACACAGAAACACTGGGACTCTGAGACACTGAGGCACAGAGACACTGAGACACAGAGACACAGAGACTCTGAGACACAGAGACACTGAGACACAGAGACACAGAGACACTGAGACTCTGAGACACTGAGACACTGAGACTCTGAGACACTGAGACACTGAGACTCTGAGACACTGAGACACAGAGACACAGAGACACTGAGACTCTGAGACACTGAGACAGTGAGACTCTGAGACACTGAGACACTGAGACACAGAGACACAGAAACACTGGGACTCTGAGACACTGAGGCACAGAGACACTGAGACACAGAGACACAGAGACTCTGAGACACTGAGACACAGAGACACTGAGACACTGAGACTCTGAGACACTGAGACACAGAGACACTGAGACTCTGAGACACTGAGACACTGAGACACAGAGACACAGAGACACGGAGACACAGAGAGAGAGTCTCTGATACACTGAGACACAGAGACACTGAGTCTCTGCGACACTGAGACTCTGAGACTCTGAGACACAAATTCACAGAGACTCTGAGATTCTGAGACACTGCGACACTGAGACACAGAGACACAGAAACACTGAGACTCTGAAACACTGAGACACAGAGATACAGAGAGACAGAGAATCTGAGACTCTGAGACACTGAGAAACAGAGACACTGAGATTCTGAGACACTGCGACACTGAGACACAGAGACACTGAGACTCTGAGACACTGAGACACAGAGACACTGAGACTCTGAGACACTGAGACACTGAGACACAGAATCACTGGGACTCTGAGACACTGAGGCACAGAGACACTGAGACTCTGAGACACTGAGACACTGAGACACAGAGACACTGAGACACAGAGACACAGAGACACAGAGACTCTGAGACACTGAGACTCTGAGACACTGAGACTCTGAGACACTGAGACACTGAGGCACAGAGACACTGAGACTCTGAGACATTGAGACACAGAGGCACTGAGACTCTGAGAGACTGAGACACTGAGACACAGAGACACAGATACACTGAGACACTGAGACACAGAGACACTGAGACTCTGAGACACTGAGACAGAGAGATACGGAGACACAGAGAGAGAGTCTCTGATACACTGTGACACAGAGACACTGAGACTCTGCGACACTGAGACACTGACACTCTGAGACGCTGAGACACTGAGACAGAGAGATACAGAGACACTGAGACCCTGAGACACTGAGACACAGAGACACTGAGACTCTGAGACACTGAGACACTGACACAGTGAGACACAGAGTCACAGACACAGATAAACTGAGACTCTGAGACACTGAGATACAGAGACTCTGAGACACTGAGACTCTGAGACACTGAGACACAGAGACACTGAGACCCTGAGACACTGAGACACTGAGACACTGAGACTCTGAGACACTGAGACTCTGAGACACTGAGACACTGAGACACTGAGACACAGAGACACTGAGACCCTGATACACTGAGACACAGAGACACCGAGACACTGAGACTCTGAGACACTGAGACTCTGAGACTCTGAGACACTGAGACACAGAGACACAGAGACACTGAGACATAGAGAGACATAGACACTGAAACTCTGACACACAGAAACACTGAGACTCTGAGACACAGAGACACGGAGAAACTAAGATACAGAGATACTGAGACACTCAGATACAGAGACACTGAGACACAGAGACACAGAGACTCTGAGAAACAGAGACAGAGAGACTCTGAGACACTGAGACTCTGAGACTCTGAGACTCTGAGACACTGAGACACAGAGACACTGAGACTCTGAGACACAGAGACACTGGGATTCTGAGATACTGAGACACTGAGACACTGAGACACAGAGACGCAGACACACTGAGACTCTGAGACACTGAGGCACAGAGACACTGAGACTTTGAGACACTGAGACACAGAGACACTGAGACTCTGAGGCATTGAGACACTGAGACACTGAGACACAGACACACTGACACACAGAGACACAGAGACACAGACACACAGAGACACTGAGACTCTGAGACACTGAGACACTGAGATGCAGAGACACAGATAAACTGTGACACTGAGGCACTGAGATACAGAGACAGTGACACAGTGAGACGCAGAGCCACAGCGACACTGAGACTCTGCAACACTGAGACACAGAGACACTGACACACTGAGACACAGAGACACAGACACACAGAGACACTGAGACTCTGAGACACTGAGACACTGAGATACAGAGACACAGATAAACTGAGACTCTGAGACTCTGAGACACTGAGACACAGAGACACTGAGAGTCTGAGACACTGAGACACAGAGACACTGTGACCCTGAGACACTGAGACACAGAGACACAGAGACACTGAGACACAGAGACACAGAGACTCTGAGACACTGAGACACTGAGACTCTGAGACACTGAGACACAGAGACACAGAGACACTGAGACTCTGAGACACTGAGACAGTGAGACTCTGAGACACTGAGACACTGAGACACAGAGACACAGAAACACTGGGACTCTGAGACACTGAGGCACAGAGACACTGAGACACAGAGACACAGAGACTCTGAGACACTGAGACACAGAGACACTGAGACACTGAGACTCTGAGACACTGAGACACAGAGACACTGAGACTCTGTGACACTGAGACACTGAGACACAGAGACACTGAGACACGGAGACACTGAGACTCTGCGACACTGAGACTCTGAGACTCTGAGACACTGTGACTCTGAGACACTGAGACACAAAGTCACAGAGACACTGAGATTCTGAGATTCTGAGACACTGCGACACTGAGACACAGAGACACAGAGACACAGAGACACTGAGACTCTGAGACACTGAGACACAGAGACACTGAGACACTGAGACTCTGAGACACTGAGACACAGAGACACTGAGACACAGAGACAATGAGACACTGAGACACAGAGACACGGAGACACAGAGAGAGTCTCTGATACACTGAGACACAGAGACACTGAGACTCTGCGACACTGAGACACTGAGACTCTGAGACTCTGAGACTCTGAGACACTGTGACTCTGAGACACTAAGACACAAAGTCACAGAGACACTGAGATTCTGAGACACTGCGACACTGAGACACAGAGACGCAGAGACACTGAGACTCTGAGACACTGAGACACAGAGACATTGAGACACAAGATACAGAGAGACAGAGAATCTGAGACTCTGAGACACTGAGAAAGAGAGACACTGAGATTCTGAGACACTGCGACACTGAGACACAGAGACACAGAGACACAGAGACACTGAGACACTGAGACACAGAGACACTGAGACTCTGAGACACTGAGACACTGAGACACTGAGACACAGAATCACTGGGACTCTGAGACACTGAGGCACAGAGACACTGAGACTCTGAGACACTGAGACACTGAGACACAGAGACACTGAGACACAGAGACACAGAGACACAGAGACACTGAGACTCTGAGACACTGAGACACAGAGACACTGAGACTCTGAGACACTGATACACTGAGACACAGAGACACAGAGACACTGAGACTCTGAGACACTGAGACACAGAGGCACTGAGACTCTGAGAGACTGAGACACTGAGACACAGAGACACAGATACACTGAGACACTGAGACACAGAGACACTGAGACTCTGAGACACTGAGACACAGAGACACAGAGAGACTGAGACACTTAGACACTGAGACACTGAGACACAGAGATACGGAGACACAGAGAGAGAGTCTCTGATACACTGAGACACAGAGACACTGAGACTCTGCGACACTGAGACACTGAGACTCTGAGACGCTGAGACACTGAGACAGAGAGATACAGAGACACTGAGACCCTGAGACACTGAGACCCTGAGACACTGAGACTCTGAGACACTGAGACACTGAGAAACTGACACAGTGAGACACAGAGACACAGACACAGATAAACTGAGACTCTGAGACACTGAGATACAGAGACTCTGAGACACTGAGACACTGAGATACAGAGACACTGAGACCCTGAGACACTGAGACACAGAGACACAGAGACACTGAGACTCTGAGACACTGAGACTCTGAGACACAGAGACACTGATACACAGAGAAACAGAGACACTGAGACTCTAAGACACTGAGACACAGAGACACTGAAACTCTGAGACACTGAGACACAGTGACACTGAGACACTGAGACACAGTAAAACTGAAGCACTGAGACACAGAGACACTGAGACACTGAAACTCTGAGACACTGAGACACAGTCACACTGAGACACTGAGACACAGTAACACTGAGACACTGAGACACAGTAACACTGAGACACTGAGACACAGAGACACAGTGACACAGAGACACTGAAACTCTGAGACACTGAGACTCTGAGACACTGAGACACAGAGACACTGAGACACTGAGACACAGAGACGCTGAGACTCTGACACACTGAGACACAGCGACACTGAGACTCTGGCTCACTGAGACACAGTGACACTGAGGCACAGAGACACTGAGACACAGAGAAACATAGACACTGAGACACTGAGACGCTGAGACACTGAGACACAGAGACACTGAGGCACTGAGACTCTGAGACTCTGAGACACTGAGACACTGAGACTCTGAGACACTGAGACACAGAGACACTGACACAATGAGACACTGAGACTCTGAGACACGGAGACACAGAGACACTGAGACTCTGAGACACTGACACACTGAGACACTGAGACTCTGAGACACTGAGACACAGAGACACTGAGACTCTGAGACACTGAGACACAGAGAAACTGAGAACTGAGACACAGAGACACAGAGACACAGAGACACAGCGACACAGAGACACTGAGACTCTGTGACTCTCAGACACTGAGACTCAGTGACACTGACACACAGAGACACTGAGACACTGAGACTCTGAGACAGTGAGACACAGTGACACTGAGATACTGAGACACAGAGGCACTGAGACTCTTAGACACTGAGATTCTGAGACACTGAGACACAGAGACATAAAGACACTGAGAGTCTGAGACACAGAGACACTTAGACTCTGCGACACTGAGACACAGAGAAACTGAGACACTGAGACACAGAGACACTGAGGCACAGAGACACAGAGACACAGAGACACTGAGACTCTGAGACATGGAGACTCTGAGACTCTGTGACACTGAGACACTGAGACACTGAGAAACAGAGACACAGAGACAATGAGATTCTGAGATACTGAGACACTGAGACACTGAGACACTGAGACACAGAGACGCAGAAACACTGAGACTCTGAGACACTGAGGCACAGAGACACTGAGACTTTGTGACACTGAGACACTGAGACACTGAGACACAGAGACACAGAGACAATGAGATTCTGAGATACTGAGACACTGAGACACTGAGACACAGAGACGCAGAAACACTGAGACTCTGAGACACTGAGGCACAGAGACACTGAGACACTGAATCTCTGAGACACTGAAACATAGAGTCACTGAGACACTGAGACACAGAGACACTGAGACTCTGAGACACTGAGACACTGAGACTCTCAGACTCTGAGATACTGAGACTCTGAGACACTGACACACAGAGACACAGAGTCACTGAGACACTGAGACAATGAGACACAGAGACACAGAGAAACTGAGACCCTGAGACACAGAGACACAGAGACACAGAGACTCTGAGACACTGAGACTCTGAGACACAGAGACACTGATACACAGGGACACTGAGACTCTGACACACAGTGACACAGAGACACTGAAACTCTGAGACACTGAGACACAGTAACACTGAGACACTGAGACACAGAGACACTGAGACACTGAAACTCTGAGACACTGAGACACAGTCACACTGAGACACTGAGACACAGTAACACTGAGACACTGAGACACAGAGACACTGAGACACAGAGACACAGAGACTCTGAGACACTGAGACACAGAGAAACTGAGAACTGAGACACTGTGACACAGAGACACAGAGACACTTAGACACTGAGACACTGAGACACAGAGACACTGAGACACAGAGACATAGACACACAGAGTCTCTGAGACACTGAAACACTGAGACACAGAAACTCTGAGACTCGGAGACACTGAGGCTCAGAGACACTGAGACTCTGAGACACTGAGACACAGAGGCACTGAGACACTTAGACACAGAGACACAGAGACACTGAGACACTGACACTCTGAGACACTGACACAGAGACACTGAGCCTCTGAGACACTGAGACTCTGAGACACTGAGACACAGAGACACTGAGACACAGAGGCACAGAGACACTGAGACTCTGTGACAATGAGACACAGAGACACTGAGAAACTGAGACACAGGGACACTGAGACACTGACACACGGAGGCAATGAGACACTGAGACTCTGAAACACTGAGACTCAGAGACACTGAGACACAGAGGCACTGAGACATAGAGAGACATAGACACTGTGAGTCTGAGACGCTGAGACACAGAGACACAGAGAACTGAGACACAGAGACACAGAGAACTGAGACACAGAGACACAGAGACGCAGAGACACTGAGACTCTGAGAAACTGAGACTCTGAGACACAGAGACACAGAGACATTGAGACTCTGAGACACTGAGATTCTGAGACTCTGAGATACTGAGACACAGATACACTGAGACACTGGGATACTGAGACACTGAGACTCTGAGACACTGAGACACAGAGACTCTGAGACACTGAGACACAGAGACTCTGAGACAATGAGACACAGAGACACAGACACACAGAGACACTGAGACTCTGAGACACGAAGACACTGAGACTCTGAGACACTGAGACACAGAGACACTGAGACACTAAGATACAGAGACACTGAGACACAGAGACTCTGAGACACTAAGACACTGAGGCTCTGAGACACTGAGACACAGGGACACAGAGACACTGAGACACTGAGAGTCTGAGACACTGAATCACTGAGGCACAGAGACACAGAGACACTGAGACTCTTAGACACTGAGTCACAGAGACACTGAGACATAGAGAGACATAGACACTGAGACTCTGAGACACTGAGACGCAGAGACACTGAGAACTGAGACACAGAGACACTGAGACACAGAGTCACTGAGACTCTGAGACTCTGAGACACTGACACACAGAGACACAGAGACACTATGACACAGAAACACTGAGACTCTGAGACACTGAAAGTGTGAGACACTGAGACACTGAGACACAGAGGCACAGAGACACTGAGACTCTGTGACACAGAGACGCAGAGACACTGAGAAACTGAGACACAGAGACTCTGAGACACTGAGGCTCTCAGACGCTGAGACACTGAGACATTGAGACTTTGAGACACTGAGACACAGAGACACTGAGGCACTGAGACTCAGAGACACTGAGATACAGAGACACTGAGACACTAAGACTCTGCGACACTGAGACACAGAGACACTAAGACACTGAGACACAGAGACACTGAGACTCTGAGACACCGAGACTCTGAGACACTGAGACACAGAGACCCTGAGACACAGAGACACAGAGACACTGAGACTCAGAGACACTGAGGCACAGAGACACTGAGACTCTGAGACACTGAGACTCTGAGACACTGTGACACAGACACACTGAGGCACAGAGACACAGAGACACTGAGACTCTGAGACACTGAGACACAGAGACACTGAGAAACTGAGACACGGAGACACTGAGACACTGATACACTGAGACACAGATACACTGAGACTCTGAGACACTGAGAAAAAGAGACACTGAGGCTTGCGTCTCTGAGACACCGAGACACAGAGACTCTGAGACACAGAGATAAAGAGACACTGAGAATCTGAGACACTGAGACACAGAGACACAGAGAAACTGAGACTCTGAGACACTGAGACACAGAGACACTGAGACACTGTGACACAGAGGCACAGAGACTCTGAGACACTGAGACACTGAGACACTGATACATAGAGACACTGAGGCACTGAGACTCTGAGACACTGAGACTCTGAGACACTGAGACTCTGAGACAGTGTGAGACTGAGACTCTGAGACTCTGAGACACAGAGACACTGAGACACTGAGACACAGAGACACAGACACACAGAAACACTGAGACTCTAAGACACTGAGACTCTGAGACACTGAGACACAGAGACACGGAGACACAGAGACACAGGGACAAAGAGACTCTGAGACACTGATACACTGAGACACAGAGACACTTAGACACTGAGACACTGAATCTCTGAGACTCTGAGACACTGAGACTCTGAGACACTGACACACAGAGACACTGAGACTCTGAGACAGTGAGACACTGAGACTCTGAGACACCGAGACACAGAGACACTGTTACTCTGAGACACTGAAAGTGTGAGACACTGAGACACAGAGACACTGAGTCACTGAGACACAGAGACACAGTGACACTGAGACACTGAGACACAGAAACACTGTGACACAGAGTCACAGAGACACTGAGACTCTGAGACACTGAGACACTAAGACTGTGAGACACTGACACACAAAGACACAGAGACACAGTGACTCAGAGACACGGAGACACTGAGACTCTGAGACACTGAGACTCAGAGACACTGAGACTCTGTGTCACTGAGACACTGAGACACTGAGACACAGAGACACTGAGACACTGAGACACTGAGACTCTGAGAGACAGAGAAACAGAAAATCTGAGACTCTGAGACTCTCAGACACTGAGACGCTGAAACACTGAGACACAGAGACACTGAGACACTGAGACACTGATGACAGAGACACAGAGACACTGAGATTCTGAGACTCTCAGACACTGAGACACAGAGACACTGAGATTCTGAGAATCTGAGACACAGTGATACTGAGTAACTGAGACTCTGAGACACTGAGACACAGATACACTGAGACACTGAGACTCTGAGACTCTGAGACACTGAGACTCTGAGACTCAGAGACATGAGACATTGAGACACTGCGACTCTGAGACACTGAGACGCAGAGACACTGAGACTCTGACTTACTGAGACTCAGAGACACTGAGGCACTGAGACTCTGAGACACTGAGATACTGAGACTCTGAGACAGAGAGATACTGAGACTCTGAGAACCTACGACACTGAAATTCCGAGACACGGAGACACAGAGACACGGAAACTCTGAGACACTGAGACACAGAGACACTGAGACACAGATACACAGAGACACGGAAACTCTGAGACAGTGAGACACAGAGACACGGAAACTCTGGGACACTGAGACACAGAGACACTGAGACTCTGAGACACTGAGGCACTGAGACTCTGAAACACTGAGACACAGAGACAGTGAGACACAGAGGCACTGAGAGTCCGAGACACTGAGACACTGAGACACAGAGACACTGAGACATAGAGAGACATAGAGATACATAGACACTGTGACTCTGAGACGCTGAGACACAGAGAACTGAGACACAGAGACACAGAGATGCAGAGACACTGGGAGTCTGAGAAACTGAGACTCTGAGACACAGAGGCACTGAGACTCTGAGACACTGAGATTCTGAGACTCTGAGATACTGAGACACAGATACACTGAGACACTAAGATACAGAGACACTGAGACACTGAGACTCTGAGACACTGAGACACAGAGACTCTGAGACACTGAGACACAGATACTCTGAGACAATGAGACACAGAGACACAGACACACAGAGACGCTGAAACTCTGTGACACTAAGACACTGAGACTCTGTGACACTGAGACCCAGAGATACTGAGACACTAAGATACAGAGACACTGAGACGCTCAGATACAGAGACACTGAGGCACAGAGACACTGAGACACTGAGACACAGAGAAACTGAGACTCTGAGACACTGAGACACAGAGACACTGAGACACTGTGACACAGAGGCACATAGACTCTGAGACACTGAGACACTGATACATAGAGACACTGAGGCACTGAGACTCTGAGACACTGAGACTCTGAGACACTGAGACTCTGAGACAATGTGAGACTGAGACTCTGAGACTCTGAGACACAGAGACACTGAGACACTGAGACACAGAGACACAGACACACAGAGACACTGAGACTCTAAGACACTGAGGCTCTGAGACACTGAGACACAGAGACACGGAGACACAGAGACACAGGGACAAAGAGACTCTGAGACACTGATACACTGAGACACAGAGACACTTAGACACTGAGACACTGAATCTCTGAGACTCTGAGACACTGAGACTCTGAGACACTGACACACAGAGACACTGAGACTCTGAGACATTGAGACACTGAGACTCTGAGACACCGAGACACAGAGACACTGTGACTCTGAGACACTGAAAGTGTGAGACACTGAGACACAGAGACACTGAGTCACTGAGACACAGAGACACAGTGACACTGAGACACTGAGACACAGAAACACTGTGACACAGAGTCACAGAGACACTGAGACTCTGAGAAACTGAGACACTAAGACTCTGAGACACTGACACACAAAGACACAGAGACACAGAGACTCAGAGACACGGAGACACTGAGACTCTGAGACACTGAGACTCAGAGACACTGAGACTCTGTGTCACTGAGACACTGAGACACTGAGACACAGAGACACTGAGACACTGAGACACTGAGACTCTGAGAGACAGAGAAACAGAAAATCTGAGACTCTGAGACTCTCAGACACTGAGACGCTGAAACACTGAGACACAGAGACACTGAGACACTGAGACACTGATGACAGAGACACAGAGACACTGAGATTCTGAGACTCTCAGACACTGAGACACAGAGACACTGAGATTCTGAGAATCTGAGGCACAGTGATACTGAGTAACTGAGACTCTGAGACACTGAGACACAGCTACACTGAGACACTGAGACACTGAGACTCTGAGACACTGAGACTCTGAGACTCAGAGACATGAGACATTGAGACACTGAGACTCTGAGACACTGAGACGCAGAGACACTGAGACTCTGACTTACTGAGACACAGAGACACTGAGGCACTGAGACTCTGAGACACTGAGATACTGAGACTCTGAGACAGAGAGATACTGAGACTCTGAGAACCTACGACACTGAGATTCCGAGACACGGAGACACAGAGACACGGAAACTCTGAGACACTGAGACACAGAGACACAGAAACTCTGGGACACTGAGACACAGAGACACTGAGACTCTGAGACACTGAGGCACTGAGACTCTGAAACACTGAGACACAGAGACAGTGAGACACAGAGGCACTGAGACTCCGAGACACTGAGACACTGAGACACAGAGACACTGAGACATAGAGAGACATAGAGATACATAGACACTGTGACTCTGAGACGCTGAGACACAGAGAACTGAGACACAGAGACACAGAGACGCAGAGACACTGGGAGTCTGAGAAACTGAGACTCTGAGACACAGAGGCACTGAGACTCTGAGACACTGAGATTCTGAGACTCTGAGATACTGAGAAACAGATATACTGAGACACTAAGATACAGAGACACTGAGACACTGAGACTCTGAGACACTGAGACACAGAGACTCTGAGACACTGAGACACAGATACTCTGAGACAATGAGACACAGAGACACAGACACACAGAGACACTGAAACTCTGTGACACTAAGACACTGAGACTCTGTGACACTGAGACACTGAGACACTGAGACACTAAGATACAGAGACACTGAGACGCTCAGATACAGACACTGAGGCACAGAGACACAGAGACACTGAGACACAGAGACACAGAGACACTGAGACTCAGAGACTCTGAGACACTGAGGCTCTGAGACACTGAGACACAGAGACAAAGAGACACTGAGACTCTGAGACACTGAGACACAGAGACACTGAGACACTGAGACTCTGAGACTCTGAGACACTGAATCACTGAGGCACAGAGACACAGAGACACTGAGACTCTTAGACACTGAGACACTGAGACTCTGCGACACTGAGACACTGACACACAGAGACACAGAGACACTGAGACACAGAGACACATGGACACTGAGACTCTGAGACACTGAGACTCTGAGACACTGAGACACAGAGAAACAGAGACACTGAGACTCTGAGACACTGAGACACAGAGGCACTGAGACACTGAGACTCTGCGACACTGAGACACAGAGACACAGACACACAGAGACACTGAGACTCTGAGACACTGAGACTCTGAGACTCTGAGACACTGAGACACAGAGACCCTGAGACACAGAGACGCAGAGACACTGTGACTCTGAGACACTGAGTCACAGAGACACCGAGACTCTGAGGAACTGAGACACATAGACACAGAGTCACTGAGATACAGAAGCACTGAGACTCTGAGACTCTGAGACTCTGAGACACTGATACACAGAGTCACAGAGACACTGAGACACAGAGACACATGGACACTGAGACTCTGAGACACTGAGACTCTGAGACACTGAGACACAGAGAAACAGAGACACTGAGACTCTGAGACACTGAGACACAGAGGCACTGAGACACTGAGACTCTGCGACACTGAGACACAGAGACACAGGCACACAGAGACACTGAGACTCTGAGACACTGAGACTCTGAGACTCTGAGACACTGAGACACAGAGACCCTGAGACACAGAGACGCAGAGACACTGTGACTCTGTGACACTGAGTCACAGAGACACAGAGACTCTGAGACACTGAGACACAGAGACACTGAGACACTGACACTCTGAGACACAGTGACTCTGAGACTCTGAGACACTGAGACACTGAGTCACAGAGATACAGAGACACTGAGACTCTGAGACACTGACACTCTGAGACACTGAGACACAGAGACACTGAGACTCTGAGACACTGAGACACTCAGACACTGAGACACAGAGACACAGAGACTCTGAGACACTAAGACACAGAGTCACTGAGAAACTGAGACACTGAGACTCTGAGACACTGAGACACTGAGACACTGACACTCTGAGACACTGAGACACAGAGACACTGAGACTCTGAGACTCTGAGACACTGTGACACTGAGACTCTTAGACACTGAGACACAGAGACATTGAGAAACTGAGACACAGAGACACTGAGACACTGATACACTGGGACACAGATACACTGAGACTCTGAGACACTGAGAGACGGAGACTCTGAGACACAGAGAAACAGAGGCACAGAGACACTGAGGCACAGAGACTCTGAGACACTGAGACACTGAGACACAGAGACACAGAGAAACTGAGACTCTGAGACACTGAGACACAGAGACACTGAGACTCTGACACACAGAGACACAGAGACACTGAGGCACAGAGACTCTGAGACACTGAGACACTGAGACACTGAGACACAGAGACACTGAGAATCTGAGACACTGAGACACAGAGACACTGAGACACTGAGACTCTGAGGCACTAAGACACAGAGACACTGACACTCTGAGGCACTGACACACTGAGACTCAGAGACACTGTGACTCAGAGACACTGAGACACAGAGGCACAGAGAAACTGAGTCTCTGACACACAGACACACAGAGACACTGAGACTCTGAGACACTGAGACACTGAGACACAGAGACACTGAGACACTGAGACACAGAGACACTGAGACTCTGTGACACTTAGACGCTGAGACACTGAGGCACAGAGACTCTGAGACACTGAGACTCTGAGACACAGAGACACTGAGACTCTGAGACACTAAGACACAGAGACACTGAGACTCTGAGACACTGAGAAACAGAGACACAGAGGCACTGAGACTCTGAGACACTGAGACACAGAGAGACTGAGTCACAGAAACACAGAGACACAGAGACACTGAGACACTGTGACACAGAGACACTGAGAACCAGAGACATGGAGGCCCTGAGACACAGACTCTGAGACACAGCGACCATGAGACACAGAGACACTGAGACTCTGAGACTCTGAGACACTGAGACACTGAGACACAGAGACACAGAGACACTGACACTCTGAGACACAGTGACTCTGAGACTCTGAGACACTGAGACACTGAGACACAGAGATACAGAGACACTGAGACTCTGAGACACTGAGACACTGACACTCTGAGACACTGAGACACAGAGACACTGAGACTCTGAGACACTGAGACACTGAGACACTCAGACACTGAGACACAGAGACACAGAGACTCTGAGACACTAAGACACAGAGTCACTGAGAAACTGAGACACTGAGACTCTGAGACACTGAGACACTGAGACACTGAGACTCTGAGACTCTGAGACACTGAGACTCTTAGACACTGAGACACAGAGACATTGAGAAACTGAGACACAGAGACACTGAGACACTGATACACTGGGACACAGATACACTGAGACTCTGAGACACTGAGAGACAGAGACTCTGAGACACAGAGAAACAGAGACACAGAGACACTGAGGCACAGAGACTCTGAGACACTGAGACACTGAGACACAGAGAAACTGAGACTCTGAGACACTGAGACACAGAGACACTGAGACTCTGACACACAGAGACACAGAGACACTGAGGCACAGAGACTCTGAGACACTGAGACACTGAGACACAGAGACACTGAGAATCTGAGACACTGAGACACAGAGACACTGAGACACTGAGACTCTGAGGCACTAAGACACAGAGACACTGACACACTGAGACTCAGAGACACTGAGACTCAGAGACACTGAGACACAGAGGCACAGAGAAACTGAGTCTCTGACACACAGACATACAGAGACACTGAGACTCTGAGACACTGAGACTCTGAGACACAGAGACACTGAGACACTGAGACACTGAGACTCTGTGACACTTAGACGCTGAGACACTGAGGCACAGAGACTCAGAGACACTGAGACTCTGAGACACAGAGACACTGAGACTCTGAGACACTAAGACACAGAGACACTGAGACTCTGAGACACTGAGAAACAGAGACACAGAGGCACTGAGACTCTGAGACACTGAGACACAGAGAGACTGAGTCACAGAAACACAGAGACACAGAGACACTGAGACACTGTGACACAGAGACACTGAGAACCAGAGACATGGAGGCCCTGAGACACAGACTCTGAGACACAGCGACCATGAGACACAGAGACACTGAGACTCTGAGACTCTGAGACTCTGAGACACTGAGGCACTGAGACACTGAGACATTGAGAAACAGAAACACAGATACACAGAGACACAGAGAAACTGAGACACTGAGACATAGCGCCACTGAGACACAGAGACAATGAGACCCTAAGACACAGAGACACAGAGACTCTGAGACCCTGAGACACAGAGACACAGAAACACAGAGACACAGAGAAACTGAGATACTGAGACACTGAGACACAGAGACACTCAGACACAGAGACCCTGAGACACTGAGACACAGAGTCACTGAGACACAGAGACACTGAGACACAGAGACACAGATACACTGAGATTCTGAGACACTGAGACTCAGAGCCCCTGAGACACGGAGACACAGAGGCACAGAGACACATAGACACTGAGAGACAGAGACACTGAGAGACACTGAGACACTGAGACACTGAGACACTAAGACACAGAACACAGATACACAGAGACTCAGAGAATCTGAGACGCAGAGACCCTGTGACGCCAAAACACTGAGATGCAGAGACGCGGAGACACTGAGACGCAGAGACTCTGAAACGCAGAGACCCAGAGACGCAGAGACACTGACATGAAGAGACACTGAGACGCAGTGACCCTGCGACGCAGAGACTCTGAGACACAGAGCCACTGATAACCAGAGACGCAGAGACCTAGAGACCCAGAGACTCAGAGACACTGAGACGCAGAGACACTGAGACCCAGAGATGCAGAGACGCAGAGACGCTGAAATGCAGAGACGCAGAGACCCTGAGACGCAGAGAGTCTGAGACACGGAGACGCAGAGACACTGAGACGCAGAGACACTGAGACGCTGTGACACTGAGACGCAGAGACTCTGAGACGCAGAGACTCTGAGACGCAGAGACGCTGAGGCACAGAGATGCAGAGACGCAGAGACGCTGAGACGCAGAGACCTTGAGACGCAGAGAGTCCGAGACGCGGAGACGCAGAGACCCTGCGACGCAGAGACACTGAGACACAGAGACACTGAGAACCAGAGACGCAGTGACGCAGAAAAACTGAGGCGCAGAGACACTGAGAGACAGAGACACTGAGACGCAGAGACCTTGAGAGGCAGAGACACTGAGACCGAGAGACATAGAGACGCAGAGAACCAGAGACGCAGAGAACCTGAGACGCAGAGACACTGAGATGCAGAGACTCTGAGACGCAGAGACAGTGAGACCCAGAGACGCAGAGACGCAGAGATCCTGAGACTCAACGACACTGTGACCCAGAGACGCAGCGACACTGAGAAGCAGAGACACTGAGAATCAGAGACGCAGAGACGCACAGGCACTAAGACTCAGAAACACTGAGTCGCAGAGACTCTGAGATGCAGAGACGCAGAGACACAGAGACGCAGAGGCGCAGAGACGGAGAGAAACTGAGACGCAGAGACACTGAGACCCAGAGACGCAGAGGCGGAGAGACACTGAGACGCAGAGACACTGAGAACCAGAGACGCAAAGACGCAGAAAAACTGAGACGCAGAGACACAGAGACACAGAGACACTGAGACTCTGAGACACTGAGACTCTGAGACACAGAGACACTGATACACAGAGACACTGAGACACTGAGACTCTAAGACACTGAGACACAGAGACACTGAAACTCTGAGACACTGAGACACAGTGACACTGAGACACTGAGACACAGTAAAACTGAAGCACTGAGACACAGCGACACTGAGACACTGAAACTCTGAGACACTGAGACACAGTCACACTGAGACACTGAGACACAGTAACACTGAGACACTGATACACAGAGACACAGTGACACAGAGACACTGAAACTCTGAGACACTGAGACTCTGAGACACTGAGACACAGAGACACTGAGACACTGAGACACAGAGACGCTGAGACTCTGACACACTGAGACACTGAGGCACAGAGACACAGCGACACTGAGACTCTGGCTCACTGAGACACAGTGACACTGAGGCACAGAGACACTGAGACACAGAGAAACATAGACACTGAGACACTGAGACGCTGAGACACTGAGACACAGAGACACTGAGGCACTGAGACTCTGAGACTCTGAGACTCAGAGACACTGAGACACTGAGACTCTGAGACACTGAGACACAGAGACACTGACACACTGAGACACTGAGACTCTGAGACACTGAGACACTGAGACTCTGAGACACTGAGGCACAGAGACACTGAGACTCTGAGACACTGAGACACAGAGAAACTGAGAACTGAGACACAGAGACACAGAGACACAGCGACACAGAGACACTGAGACTCTGTGACTCTCAGACACTGAGACTCAGTGACGCTGACACACAGAGACACTGAGGCACTGAGACTCTGAGACAGTGAGACACAGTGACACTGAGATACTGAGACACAGAGACACTGAGACTCTGAGACACTGAGATTCTGAGACACAGAGACATAAAGACACTGAGAGTCTGAGACACAGAGACACTTAGACTCTGCGACACTGAGACACAGAGAAACTGAGACACGGAGACACAGAGACACTGAGGCACAGAGACACAGAGACACTGAGACTCTGAGACACAGAGACAATGAGATTCTGAGATACTGAGACACTGAGACACTGAGACACAGAGACGCAGAAACACTGAGACTCTGAGACACTGAGGCACAGAGACACTGAGACTTTGAGACAGAGACACTGAGACACTGAGACTCTGAGACACTGAATCTCTGAGACACTGAAACACAGAGTCACTGAGACACTGAGACACAGAGACACTGAGACACTGAGACACAGCGACAAAGAGACACTGAGACTCTCAGACTCTGAGATACTGAGACTCTGAGACACTGACACACAGAGACACAGAGTCACTGAGACACTGAGACCCTGAGACACTGAGACACAGTGACACTGAGACACTGAGACACAGAGACTCTGAGACACTGAGATACTGAGGCTCTGAGACACAGAAACAGAGAGACACTGAGACTCTGAGACACTGAGACAAAGAGACACTGAGAGACAGAGACACTGAGACACAGAGACACTGAAACTCTGAGACACAGAGACACTCAGACACAGAAACACAGTGTCGCTGAGACACTGAGACACAGAGACACACAGACACTGTGACTCTGAGACTCTGTGACATTGAGACAATGAGTCTCTGAGACACTGAGACACAGAGACTCTGAGACTCTGTGACACTGAGACACAGAGACACTGAGACACTGAGACACGGAGACTCTGAGACACAGGTTCACTGAGACTCTGAGACACTAAAACACAGAGAGACTGAGGCACGGAGACACTGAGACACTGAGACACAGAGACACAGAGACTCAGAGACACTGAGGAACAGAGACACAGAGACTCTGAGACACTGTGACACAGAGACACTGAGACTCTGAGACACTGAGACACAGAGGCACTGAGGCACTGAGGCTCTGATACGCTGAGACACTGAGACACAGAGAAACAGAGACACTGAGACTCTGAGACTCTGAGACTCAGAGGCACTGAGACACTGAGACACTGAGACTCTGAGACTCAGAGACACTGAGACACAGAGACACAGACACACTGAGACTCTGAGAAACAGAGACACAGAGACTCTGAGACACTGAGACACTGAGACTCTGAGACACTGAGACACAGAGACACAGAGACACTGAGACTCTGAGACACTGAGACACTGAATCACTGAGGCACAGAGACACAGAGACACTGAGACTCCTAGACACTGAGTCACAGAGACACTGAGACATAGAGAGACATAGACACTGAGACTCTGACACAAAGAAACACTGAGACTCTGAGACACTGAGACACTGAGACACTGAGACTCTGAGACACTGAGACACAGAGACACAGAGACACTGAGACTCAGAGACACTGAGACACAGAGACACTGAGACTCAGAGACACTGAGACACAGAGACACTGAAACTCTGAGACACAGAGACACTCAGACACAGAAACACAGTGTCGCTGAGACACTGAGACACAGAGACACACAGACACTGTGACACTGAGAATCTGTGACATTGAGACAATGAGACTCTGAGACACTGAGACACAGAGACTCTGAGACTCTGTGACACTGAGACACAGAGACACTGAGACACAGAGATACGGAGACTCTGAGACACAGGTTCACTGAGACTCTGAGACACTGAAACACAGAGAGACTGAGGCACGGAGACACTGAGACACTGAGACACAGAGACACAGAGACACTGAGACTCAGAGACACTGAGGAACAGAGACACAGAGACTCTGAGACACTGTGACACAGAGACACTGAGACTCTGAGACACTGAGACACAGAGGCACTGAGGCACTGAGGCTCTGATACGCTGAGACACTGAGACACAGAGAAACAGAGACACTGAGACTCTGAGACCCTGTATCACAGAGACACAGAGAAACTGAGACTCTGAGACACAGAGACTCTGAGACACTGAGGCACTGAGACACTGAGACTCTGATACACAGAGACACAGAGACACTGTGAATCTGAGAATCTGAGACACTGAGACACTGAGACTCTGAGACACTGAGAAACTGAGACAGAGAGACACTGAGACACTGAGACACAGATACACTGAGACTCTGAGTCACTGAGACGCAGAGACACTGAGACACTGAGACACTGAGACTCTGAGACTCAGAGACACTGAGACACAGAGACACAGACACACTGAGACTCTGAGAAACAGAGACACAGAGACTCTGAGACACAGAGACACTGAGACTCTGAGACACTGAGACACAGAGACACAGAGACACTGAGACTCTGAGACACTGAGACACTGAATCACTGAGGCACAGAGACACAGAGACACTGAGACTCCTAGACACTGAGTCACAGAGACACTGCGACATAGAGAGACATAGACACTAAGACTCTGACACAAAGAAACACTGAGACTCTGAGACACTGAGACACTGAGACACTGATACTCTGAGACACTGAGACACAGAGACACAGAGACACTGAGACTCAGAGACACTGAGACACAGAGACACAGAGACTCTGAGACACTGAGACACAGAGAAACTGAGACAAGAGACTCTGAGAAACAGAGACTCTGAGACTCTGAGACACTGAGACACAGAGACACAGAGACACTGACACTCTGAGACACTGAGACACAGAGACACTGAGACATAGAGAGACATAGACACTGAGACTCTGACACACAGAAACCCTGAGACTCTGAGACACTGAGACACAGAGACACTGAGAAACTAAGATACAGAGATACTGAGACACTCAGATACAGAGACACTGAGACACAGAGACACAGAGACTCTGAGAAACAGAGACAGAGAGACTCTGAGACACTGAGACACTGAGACTCTGAGACTCTAAGACTCTGAGACACTGAGACACAGAGACACTGAGACTCTGAGACTCTGAGACACAGAGACACTGAGATTCTGAGATACTGAGACTCTGAGACACAGAGACGCAGAAACACTGAGACTCAGAGACACTGAGGCACAGAGACACTGAGACTTTGAGACACTGAGACACAGAGACACTGAGACTCTGAGACACTGAGACACTGAGACACAGACACACTGACACACTGAGACACAGAGACACAGACACACAGAGACACTGAGACTCTGAGACACTGGGACACTGAGATACAGAGACACAGATAAACTGTGACACTGAGACACTGAGATACAGAGACAGTGAGACAGTGAGACACAGAGCCACAGAGACACTGAGACTCTGAGACACTGAGACACTGAGATACAGAGACACAGATAAACTGAGACTCTGAGACTCTGAGACACAGAGAAACTGAGAACTGAGACACAGAGACACAGAGACACAGCGACACAGAGACACTGAGACTCTGTGACTCTCAGACACTGAGACTCAGTGACGCTGACACACAGAGACACTGAGGCACTGAGACTCTGAGACAGTGAGACACAGTGACACTGAGATACTGAGACACAGAGACACTGAGACTCTGAGACACTGAGATTCTGAGACACAGAGACATAAAGACACTGAGAGTCTGAGACACAGAGACACTTAGACTCTGCGACACTGAGACACAGAGAAACTGAGACACGGAGACACAGAGACACTGAGGCACAGAGACACAGAGACAATGAGATTCTGAGATACTGAGACACTGAGACACTGAGACACAGAGACGCAGAAACACTGAGACTCTGAGACACTGAGGCACAGAGACACTGAGACTTTGAGACAGAGACACTGAGACACTGAGACTCTGAGACACTGAATCTCTGAGACACTGAAACACAGAGTCACTGAGACACTGAGACACAGAGACACTGAGACACTGAGACACAGCGACAAAGAGACACTGAGACTCTCAGACTCTGAGATACTGAGACTCTGAGACACTGACACACAGAGACACAGAGTCACTGAGACACTGAGACCCTGAGACACTGAGACACAGTGACACTGAGACACTGAGACACAGAGACTCTGAGACACCGAGATACTGAGGCTCTGAGACACAGAAACAGAGAGACACTGAGACTCTGAGACACTGAGACAAAGAGACACTGAGAGACAGAGACACTGAGACACAGAGACACTGAAACTCTGAGACACAGAGACACTCAGACACAGAAACACAGTGTCGCTGAGACACTGAGACACAGAGACACACAGACACTGTGACTCTGAGACTCTGTGACATTGAGACAATGAGTCTCTGAGACACTGAGACACAGAGACTCTGAGACTCTGTGACACTGAGACACAGAGACACTGAGACACTGAGACACGGAGACTCTGAGACACAGGTTCACTGAGACTCTGAGACACTAAAACACAGAGAGACTGAGGCACGGAGACACTGAGACACTGAGACACAGAGACACAGAGACTCAGAGACACTGAGGAACAGAGACACAGAGACTCTGAGACACTGTGACACAGAGACACTGAGACTCTGAGACACTGAGACACAGAGGCACTGAGGCACTGAGGCTCTGATACGCTGAGACACTGAGACACAGAGAAACAGAGACACTGAGACTCTGAGACTCTGAGACTCAGAGGCACTGAGACACTGAGACACTGAGACTCTGAGACTCAGAGACACTGAGACACAGAGACACAGACACACTGAGACTCTGAGAAACAGAGACACAGAGACTCTGAGACACTGAGACACTGAGACTCTGAGACACTGAGACACAGAGACACAGAGACACTGAGACTCTGAGACACTGAGACACTGAATCACTGAGGCACAGAGACACAGAGACACTGAGACTCCTAGACACTGAGTCACAGAGACACTGAGACATAGAGAGACATAGACACTGAGACTCTGACACAAAGAAACACTGAGACTCTGAGACACTGAGACACTGAGACACTGAGACTCTGAGACACTGAGACACAGAGACACAGAGACACTGAGACTCAGAGACACTGAGACACAGAGACACTGAGACTCAGAGACACTGAGACACAGAGACACTGAAACTCTGAGACACAGAGACACTCAGACACAGAAACACAGTGTCGCTGAGACACTGAGACACAGAGACACACAGACACTGTGACACTGAGAATCTGTGACATTGAGACAATGAGACTCTGAGACACTGAGACACAGAGACTCTGAGACTCTGTGACACTGAGACACAGAGACACTGAGACACAGAGATACGGAGACTCTGAGACACAGGTTCACTGAGACTCTGAGACACTGAAACACAGAGAGACTGAGGCACGGAGACACTGAGACACTGAGACACAGAGACACAGAGACACTGAGACTCAGAGACACTGAGGAACAGAGACACAGAGACTCTGAGACACTGTGACACAGAGACACTGAGACTCTGAGACACTGAGACACAGAGGCACTGAGGCACTGAGGCTCTGATACGCTGAGACACTGAGACACAGAGAAACAGAGACACTGAGACTCTGAGACCCTGTATCACAGAGACACAGAGAAACTGAGACTCTGAGACACAGAGACTCTGAGACACTGAGGCACTGAGACACTGAGACTCTGATACACAGAGACACAGAGACACTGTGAATCTGAGAATCTGAGACACTGAGACACTGAGACTCTGA
Source organism: Carcharhinus amblyrhynchos (assembly GCF_965287045.1). NCBI lineage: Eukaryota > Metazoa > Chordata > Chondrichthyes > Carcharhiniformes > Carcharhinidae > Carcharhinus > Carcharhinus amblyrhynchos. The sequence goes on from NW_027650340.1 coordinate 63,511, forward strand.
GACACTGAGAAACTGAGACAGAGAGACACTGAGACACTGAGACACAGATACACTGAGACTCTGAGTCACTGAGACGCAGAGACACTGAGACACTGAGACTCTGAGACTCAGAGACACTGAGACACAGAGACACAGACACACTGAGACTCTGAGAAACAGAGACACAGAGACTCTGAGACACAGAGACACTGAGACTCTGAGACACTGAGACACAGAGACACAGAGACACTGAGACTCTGAGACACTGAGACACTGAATCACTGAGGCACAGAGACACAGAGACACTGAGATTCCTAGACACTGAGTCACAGAGACACTGCGACATAGAGAGACATAGACACTGAGACTCTGACACAAAGAAACACTGAGACTCTGAGACACTGAGACACTGAGACACTGATACTCTGAGACACTGAGACACAGAGACACAGAGACACTGAGACTCAGAGACACTGAGACACAGAGACACAGAGACTCTGAGACACTGAGACACAGAGAAACTGAGACAAGAGACTCTGAGAAACAGAGACTCTGAGACTCTGAGACACTGAGACACAGAGACACTGAGACTCTGAGACACTGAGACACAGAGACACTGAGACATAGAGAGACATAGACACTGAGACTCTGACACACAGAAACCCTGAGACTCTGAGACACTGAGACACAGAGACACTGAGAAACTAAGATACAGAGATACTGAGACACTCAGATACAGAGACACTGAGACACAGAGACACAGAGACTCTGAGAAACAGAGAGAGAGAGACTCTGAGACACTGAGACACTGAGACTCTGAGACTCTAAGACTCTGAGACACTGAGACACAGAGACACTGAGACTCTGAGACACAGAGACACTGAGATTCTGAGATACTGAGACTCTGAGACACAGAGACACTGAGATTCTGAGATACTGAGACTCTGAGACACAGAGACGCAGAAACACTGAGACTCAGAGACACTGAGGCACAGAGACACTGAGACTTTGAGACACTGAGACACAGAGACACTGAGACTCTGAGACACTGAGACACTGAGACACTGAGACACAGACACACTGACACACTGAGACACAGAGACACAGACACACAGAGACACTGAGACTCTGAGACACTGGGACACTGAGATACAGAGACACAGATAAACTGTGACACTGAGACACTGAGATACAGAGACAGTGAGACAGTGAGACACAGAGCCACAGAGACACTGAGACTCTGAGACACTGAGACACTGAGATACAGAGACACAGATAAACTGAGACTCTGAGACTCTGAGACTCTGAGACACTGAGACACTGAGAGTCTGAGACACTGAGACACTGAGACACAGAGACACTGAGAGTCTGAGACACTGAGACACAGAGACACTGAGAATCTGCAACACTGAGACGCCGAGACACTGACACACTGAGACACAGAGACACAGACACACAGAGACACTGAGACTCTGAGACACTGAGACACTGAGATACAGAGACACAGATAAACTGAGACTCTGAGACACTGAGACACAGAGACACTGAGACTCTGAGAGACTGGGACGCTGAGACACTGAGACACAGAGACACTGAGACCCTGAGACACTGAGACACAGAGACACAGAGACACTGAGACTCTGAGACACTGAGACTCTGAGACACTGAGACACTGAGACACAGAGACACTGAGACCCTGAGACACTGAGACACTGAGACACAGAGACACAGAGACACTGAGACACTGAGACTCTGAGACACTGAGACACTGAGACACTGAGACCCTGAGACACAGAGACACAGAGACACTGAGACTCTGAGACACTGAGACTCTGAGACACTGAGACACTGAGACACAGAGACACAGAGACCCTGATACACTGAGACACAGAGACACAGAGACACTGAGACACTGAGACTCTGAGACACAGAGACACAGAGACACTGTGACTCTGAGACACTGAGACACTGAGACTCTGAGACACTGAGACACTGAGACTCTGAGACACAGAGACACAGAGACACTGAGACTCTGAGACACTGAGACACAGAGACACTGAGACTCTGAGACTCTGAGACACAGAGACACTGACACACTGAGACACTGAGACTCTGAGACACTGAGACACAGAGACACTGAGACTCTGAGACACTGACACACTGAGACACTGAGACTCTGAGACACTGAGACACAGAGACACTGAGACTCTGAGACACTGAGACACAGAGAAACTGAGAACTGAGACACAGAGACACAGAGACACAGCGACACAGAGACACTGAGTCTCAGTGACGCTGACACACAGAGACACTGAGACACTGAGACTCTGAGACAGTGAGACACAGTGACACTGAGATACTGAGACACAGAGACACTGAGACTCTGAGACACTGAGATTCTGAGACACTGAGACACAGAGACATAAAGACACTGAGAGTCTGAGACACAGAGACACTTAGACTCTGCGACACTGAGACACAGAGAAACTGAGACACTGAGACACAGAGACACAGAGACACTGAGGCACAGAGACACAGAGACACTGATACTCTGAGACACGGAGACTCTGAGACTCTGTGACACTGAGACACAGAGACACTGAGACACAGAGACAATGAGATTCTGAGATACTGAGACACAGAGACACTGAGACACAGAGACGCAGAAACACTGAGTCTCTGAGACACTGAGGCACAGAGACACTGAGACTTTGAGACACTGAGACACAGAGACACTGAGACTCTGAGACACTGAGGCACAGAGACACTGAGACACTGAATCTCTGAGACACTGAAACATAGAGTCACTGAGACACTGAGACACAGAGACACTGAGACTCTGAGACACTGAGACACTGAGACAAAGCGACAAAGAGACACTGAGACTCTCAAACTCAGAGATACTGAGACTCTGAGACACTGACACACAGAGACACAGAGTCACTGAGACACTGAGACCCTGAGACACTGAGACACAGTGACACTGAGACACTGAGACACAGAGACTCTGAGACACTGAGGCACTGAGACACTGAGATACTGAGGCTCTGAGACACAGAAACAGAGAGACACTGAGACTCTGAGACACTGAGACAAAGAGACACTGAGAGACAGAGACACTGAGACACAGAGACACTGAAACTCTGAGACACAGAGACACTCAGACACAGAAACACAGTGTCGCTGAGACACTGAGACACAGAGACACACAGACACTGTGACACTGAGACTCTGTGACATTGAGACAATGAGACTCTGAGACACTGAGACACAGAGACTCTGAGACTCTGTGACACTGAGACACAGGGACACTGAGACACTGAGACACAGAGACACGGAGACTCTGAGACACAGGTTCACTGAGACTCTGAGACACTAAAACACAGAGAGACTGAGGCACGGAGACACTGAGACACTGAGACACAGAGACACAGAGACACTGAGACTCAGAGACACTGAGGAACAGAGACACAGAGACTCTGAGACACTGTGACACAGAGACACTGAGACTCTGAGACACTGAGACACAGAGGCACTGAGGCACTGAGGCTCTGATACGCTGAGACACTGAGATACAGAGAAACAGAGACACTGAGACTCTGAGACTCAGAGACACTGAGACACTGAGACACTGAGACTCTGAGACTCAGAGACACTGAGACACAGAGACACAGACACACTGAGACTCTGAGAAACAGAGACACAGAGACTCTGAGACACTGAGACACTGAGACTCTGAGACACTGAGACACAGAGACACAGAGACACTGAGACTCTGAGACACTGAGACACTGAATCACTGAGGCACAGAGACACAGAGACACTGAGACTCCTAGACACTGAGTCACAGAGACACTGAGACATAGAGAGACATAGACACTGAGACTCTGACACAAAGAAACACTGAGACTCTGAGACACTGAGACACTGAGACACTGAGACTCTGAGACACTGAGACACAGAGACACTGAGACTCAGAGACACTGAGACACAGAGACACAGAGACACTGAGACTCAGAGACACTGAGACACAGAGGCACTGAAACTCTGAGACACAGAGACACTCAGACACAGAAACACAGTGTCGCTGAGACACTGAGACACAGAGACACACAGACATTGTGAAACTGAGAATCTGTGACATTGAGAAAATGAGACTCTGAGACACTGAGACACAGAGACTCTGAGACTCTGTGACACTGAGACACAGAGACACTGAGACACAGAGACACGGAGACTCTGAGACACAGGTTCACTGAGACTCTGAGACACTGAAACACAGAGAGACTGAGGCACGGAGACACTGAGACACTGAGACACAGAGACACTGAGACTCAGAGACACTGAGGAACAGAGACACAGAGACTCTGAGACACTGTGACACAGAGACACTGAGACTCTGAGACACTGAGACACAGAGGCACTGAGGCACTGAGGCTCTGATACGCTGAGACACTGAGACACAGAGAAACAGAGACACTGAGACTCTGAGACCCTGTATCACAGAGACACAGAGAAACTGAGACTCTGAGACACAGAGACTCTGAGACACTGAGGCACTGAGACACTGAGACTCTGATACACAGAGACACTGTGAATCTGAGAATCTGAGACACTGAGACACTGAGACTCTGAGACACTGAGAAACTGAGACAGAGAGACACTGAGACACTGATACACTGAGACACAGATACACTGAGACTCTGAGACACTGAGACACTGAGACTCTGAGACACTGAGACACAGAGACACAGACACACTGAGACTCTGAGAAACAGAGACACAGAGACTCTGAGACACAGAGACACTGAGACACAGAGACACAGAGACACTGAGACTCTGAGACTCTGGGACACTGAGACACTGAATCACTGAGGCACAGAGACACAGAGACACTGAGACTCCTAGACACTGAGTCACAGAGACACTGAGACATAGAGAGACATAGACACTGAGACTCTGACACAAAGAAACACTGAGCATCTGAGACACTGAGACACTGAGACACTGATACTCTGAGACACTGAGACACAGAGACACAGAGACACTGAGACTCAGAGACACTGAGACACAGAGACACAGAGACACTGAGACTCAGAGACACTGAGACACAGAGACACAGAGACTCTGAGACACTGAGACACAGAGAGACTGAGACAAGAGACTCTGAGAAACAGAGACTCTGAGACACAGAGACACAGAGACACTGAGACACTGAGACATAGAGAGACATAGACACTGAGACTCTGACACACAGAAACACTGAGACTCTGAGACACTGAGACACAGAGACACTGAGAAACTAAGATACAGAGATACTGAGACACTCAGATACAGAGACACTGAGACACAGAGACACAGAGACTCTGAGAAACAGAGACAGAGAGACTCTAAGACACTGAGACACTGAGACTCTGAGACTCTATGACTCTGAGACACTGAGACACAGAGACACTGAGACTCTGAGACACAGAGACACTGAGATTCTGAGATACTGAGACACTGAGACACTGAGACACAGAGACGCAGAAACACTGAGACTCTGAGACACTGAGGCACAGAGACACTGAGACTTTGAGACACTGAGACACAGAGACACTGAGACTCTGAGACACTGAGACACTGAGACACAGACACACTGACACACTGAGACACAGAGACACAGACACACAGAGACACTGAGACACTGGGACACTGAGATACAGAGACACAGATAAACTGTGACACTGAGACACTGAGATACAGAGACAGTGAGACAGTGAGACACAGAGCCACAGAGACACTGAGACTCTGAGACACTGAGACACTGAGATACAGAGACACAGATAAACTGAGACTCTGAGACTCTGAGACTCTGAGACACAGAGACACTGAGAGTCTGAGACACTGAGACACTGAGACACAGAGGCACTGAGACCCTGAGACGCTGAGACACAGAGACACTGAGAATCTGCAACACTGAGACGCAGAGACACTGACACACTGAGACACAGAGACACAGACACACAGAGACACTGAGACTCTGAGACACTGAGACACTGAGACACTGAGATACAGAGACACAGATAAACTGAGACTCTGAGACACTGAGACACAGAGACACTGAGACTCTGAGAGACTGGGACGCTGAGACACTGAGACACAGAGACACTGAGACCCTGAGACACTGAGACACAGAGACACAGAGACACTGAGACTCTGAGACACTGAGACACTGAGACACTGAGACACTGAAACACAGAGACACTGAGACCCTGTGACACTGAGACACTGAGACACAGAGACACAGAGACACAGAGACACTGAGACTCTGAGACACTGAGACTCTGAGACACTGAGACACTGAGACACTGAGACACAGAGACACTGAGACTCTGAGACACAGGGACACTGAGACACTGAGACACAGAGACACAGAGACTCTGAGACACAGGTTCACTGAGACTCTGAGACACTAAAACACAGAGAGACTGAGACACAGAGACTCTGAGGCACTGAGACGCTGAGACACTGAGTCACTGAGAATCTGAGACGCTGAGAAACAGAGACACAGAGACACTCAGACACTCAGACACAGAGACACTGAGACTCTGAGACACTGAGACACAGAGGCACTGAGGCACTGAGGCTCTGATACGCTGAGACACTGAGACACAGAGAAACAGAGACACTGAGACTCTGAGACTCAGAGACACTGAGACACTGAGACTCTGAGACTCAGAGACACGAGACACAGAGACACAGACACACTGAGACTCTGAGAAACAGAGACACAGAGACTCTGTGACACTGAGACACTGAGACTCTGAGACACTGAGACACAGAGACACAGAGACACTGAGACTCTGAGACACTGAGACACTGAATCACTGAGGCACAGAGACACAGAGACACTGAGACTCCTAGACACTGAGTCACAGAGACACTGAAACATAGAGAGACATAGACACTGAGACTCTGACACAAAGAAACACTGAGACTCTGAGACACTGAGACACTGAGACGCTGAGACTCTGAGACACTGAGACACTGAGACTCTGAGACACTGAGACACTGAGACTCTGAGACACAGAGACACAGAGACACTGAGACTCTGAGACACTGAGACACAGAGACTCTGAGACTCTGGGACACAGAGACACTGACACACTGAGACACTGAGACTCTGAGACACTGAGACACAGAGACACTGAGACTCTGAGACACTGACACACTGAGACACTGAGACTCTGAGACACTGAGACACAGAGACACTGAGACTCTGAGACACTGAGACACAGAGAAACTGAGAACTGAGACACAGAGACACAGAGACACAGCGACACAGAGACACTGAGACTCAGTGACGCTGACACACAGAGACACTGAGACACTGAGACTCTGAGACAGTGAGACACAGTGACACTGAGATACTGAGACACAGAGACACTGAGACTCTGAGACACTGAGATTCTGAGACACTGAGACACAGAGACATAAAGACACTGAGAGTCTGAGACACAGAGACACTTAGACTCTGCGACACTGAGACACAGAGAAACTGAGACACTGAGACACAGAGACACTGAGGCACAGAGACACAGAGACACAGAGACACTGAGACTCTGAGACACGGAGACTCTGAGACTCTGTGACACTGAGACACAGAGACACTGAGACACAGAGACACAGAGACAATGAGATTCTGAGATACTGAGACACAGAGACACTGAGACACAGAGACGCAGAAACACTGAGTCTCTGAGACACTGAGGCACAGAGACACTGAGACTTTGAGACACTGAGACACAGAGACACTGAGACTCTGAGACACTGAGGCACAGAGACACTGAGACACTGAATCTCTGAGACACTGAAACATAGAGTCACTGAGACACTGAGACACAGAGACACTGAGACTCTGAGACACTGAGACACTGAGACAAAGCGACAAAGAGACACTGAGACTCTCAGACTCAGAGATACTGAGACTCTGAGACACTGACACACAGAGACACAGAGTCACTGAGACACTGAGACCCTGAGACACTGAGACACAGTGACACTGAGACACTGAGACACAGAGACTCTGAGACACTGAGGCACTGAGACACTGAGATACTGAGGCTCTGAGACACAGAAACAGAGAGACACTGAGACTCTGAGACACTGAGACAAAGAGACACTGAGAGACAGAGACACTGAGACACAGAGACACTGAAACTCTGAGACACAGAGACACTCAGACACAAAAACACAGTGTCGCTGAGACACTGAGACACAGAGACACACAGACACTGTGACACTGAGACTCTGTGACATTGAGACAATGAGACTCTGAGACTCTGAGACACTGAGACACAGAGACTCTGAGACTCTGTGACACTGAGACACAGGGACACTGAGACACTGAGACACAGAGACACGGAGACTCTGAGACACAGGTTCACTGAGACTCTGAGAAACTAAAACACAGAGAGACTGAGGCACGGAGACACTGAGACACTGAGACACAGAGACACAGAGACACTGAGACTCAGAGACACTGAGGAACAGAGACACAGAGACTCTGAGACACTGTGACACAGAGACACTGAGACTCTGAGACACTGAGACACAGAGGCACTGAGGCACTGAGGCTCTGATACGCTGAGACACTGAGACACAGAGACACAGACACACTGAGACTCTGAGAAACAGAGACACAGAGACTCTGAGACACTGAGACACTGAGACACTGAGACTCTGAGACACTGAGACACTGAATCACTGAGGCACAGAGACACAGAGACACTGAGACTCCTAGACACTGAGTCACAGAGACACTGAAACATAGAGAGACATAGACACTGAGACTCTGACACAAAGAAACACTGAGACTCTGAGACACTGAGACACTGAGACACTGAGACTCTGAGACACTGAGACACAGAGACACTGAGACTCCTAGACACTGAGTCACAGAGACACTGAAACATAGAGAGACATAGACACTGAGACTCTGACACAAAGAAACACTGAGACTCTGAGACACTGAGACACTGAGACACTGAGACTCTGAGACACTGAGACACAGAGACACTGAGACTCCTAGACACTGAGTCACAGAGACACTGAAACATAGAGAGACATAGACACTGAGACTCTGACACAAAGAAACACTGAGACTCAGAGACACTGAGAAACAGAGACACAGAGACACTGAGACTCAGAGACACTGAGACACAGAGGCACTGAAACTCTGAGACACAGAGACACTCAGACACAGAAACACAGTGTCGCTGAGACACTGAGACACAGAGACACACAGACACTGTGACACTGAGAATCTGTGACATTGAGACAATGAGACTCTGAGACACTGAGACACAGAGACTCTGAGACTCTGTGACACTGAGACACAGAGACACTGAGACACAGAGACACGGAGACTCTGAGACACAGGTTCACTGAGACTCTGAGACACTGAAACACAGAGAGACTGAGGCACGGAGACACTGAGACACTGAGACACAGAGACACTGAGACTCAGAGACACTGAGGAACAGAGACACAGAGACTCTGAGACACTGTGACACAGAGACACTGAGACTCTGAGACACTGAGACACAGAGGCACTGAGGCACTGAGGCTCTGATACGCTGAGACACTGAGACACAGAGAAACAGAGACACTGAGACTCTGAGACCCTGTATCACAGAGACACAGAGAAACTGAGACTCTGAGACACAGAGACTCTGAGACACTGAGGCACTGAGACACTGAGACACTGATACACAGAGACACAGAGACACTGTGAATCTGAGAATCTGAGACACTGAGACACTGAGACTCTGAGACACTGAGAAACTGAGACAGAGAGACACTGAGACACTGATACACTGAGACACAGATACACTGAGACTCTGAGACACTGAGATACTGAGACTCTGAGACACTGAGACACAGAGACACAGACACACTGAGACTCTGAGAAACAGAGACACAGAGACTCTGAGACACAGAGACACTGAGACACAGAGACACAGAGACACTGAGACTCTGAGACTCTGGGACACTGAGACACTGAATCACTGAGGCACAGAGACACAGAGACACTGAGACTCCTAGACACTGAGTCACAGAGACACTGAGACATAGAGAGACATAGACACTGAGACTCTGACACAAAGAAACACTGAGAATCTGAGACACTGAGACACTGAGACACTGATACTCTGAGACACTGAGACACAGAGACACAGAGACACTGAGACTCAGAGACACTGAGACACAGAGACACAGAGACACTGAGACTCAGAGACACTGAGACACAGAGACACAGAGACTCTGAGACACTGAGACACAGAGAGACTCAGACAAGAGACTCTGAGAAACAGAGACTCTGAGACACTGAGACACAGAGACACAGAGACACTGAGACTCTGAGACATAGAGAGACATAGACACTGAGACTCTGACACACAGAAACACTGAGACTCTGAGACACTGAGACACAGAGACACTGAGAAACTAAGATACAGAGATACTGAGACACTCAGATACAGAGACACTGAGACACAGAGACACAGAGACTCTGAGAAACAGAGACAGAGAGACTCTGAGACACTGAGACACTGAGACTCTGAGACTCTAAGACTCTGAGACACTGAGACACAGAGACACTGAGACTCTGAGACACAGAGACACTGAGATTCTGAGATACTGAGACACTGAGACACTGAGACACAGAGACGCAGAAACACTGAGACTCTGAGACACTGAGGCACAGAGACACTGAGACTTTGAGACACTGAGACACAGAGACACTGAGACTCTGAGACACTGAGACACAGACACACTGACACACTGAGACACAGAGACACAGACACACAGAGACACTGAGACTCTGAGACACTGGGACACTGAGATACAGAGACACAGATAAACTGTGACACTGAGACACTGAGATACAGAGACAGTGAGACAGTGAGACACAGAGCCACAGAGACACTGAGACTCTGAGACACTGAGACACTGAGATACAGAGACACAGATAAACTGAGACTCTGAGACACTGAGACACTGAGACACTGAGACACTGAGACCCTGAGACACTGAGACACAAAGACACAGAGACACTGAGACTCTGAGACACTGAGACTCTGAGACACTGAGACACTGAGACACAGAGACCCAGAGACCCTGATACACTTAGACACAGAGACACAGAGACACTGAGACTCTGAGACACTGAGACTCTGAGACTCTGAGACACTGAGACACAGAGACACAGAGACACTGAGACATAGAGAGATATAGACACTGAGACTCTGACACACAGAAACACTGAGACTCTGAGACTCTGAGACACAGAGACACTGAGAAACTAAGATACAGGGATACTGAGACACTCAGATACAGAGACACTGAGACACAGAGACACAGAGACTCTGAGAAACAGAGACAGAGAGACTCTGAGACACTGAGACACTGAGACTCTGAGACTCTGAGACACTGAGACACTGAGACACAGAGACACTGAGACTCTGAGACACAGAGACACTGGGATTCTGAGATACTGAGACACTGAGACACTGAGACACAGAGACGCAGAAACACTGAGACTCTGAGACACTGAGGCACAGAGACACTGTGACTTTGAGACACTGAGACACAGAGACACTGAGACTCTGAGGCACTGAGACACTGAGACACTGAGACACAGACACACTGACACACTGAGACACAGAGACACAGACACACAGAGACACTGAGACTCTGAGACACTGAGACACTGAGATACAGAGACACAGATAAACTGTGACACTGAGACACTGAGATACAGAGACAGTGAGACAGTGAGACACAGAGCCACAGAGACACTGAGACTCTGCAACACTGAGACACAGAGACACTGACACACTGAGACACAGAGACACAGACACACAGAGACACTGAGAATCTGAGACACTGAGACACTGAGATACAGAGACGGAGGATTGGAGGATAGCGAATGTTGTCCCATTGTTTAAGAAGGGGAACAGAGACTTTGCCGGGAATTATAGACCGGTGAGTCTTACTTCTGTTGTGGGCAAGGTTTCAGAAAAAATTATTAGGGATAGGATTTATAGTTATTTGGAGTGTAATGAATTGATTAGAAATAGTCAGCATGGTTTTGTAGCCTTAGGTCGTGCCTTACTAACCTTATTGAGTTTTTTGAGAAGGTGACCAAAGAGGTGGATGGGGGCAAGGCAGTTGACGTGGTATACATGGATTTTAGTAAGGCGTTCGATAAGGTTCACCATGGTAGGCTTCTGCAGAAAATGCAGATGTATGGGATTGTGGGTAATCTAGGAAGTTGGATCAGGAATTGGCTATCAGATAGGAGACAGAGGGTGGTGGTGGATGGTAAATATTCATCATGGAGTACAGTTACGAGTGGTGTGCCTCAGGGATCTGTTTTGGGGCCACTGTTGTTTGTAATTTTTATTAATGATCTGGATGAGGGTATAGTTGGGTGGATTAGTAAATTTGCTGATGACACCAAAATTGGAGGTGTGGTAGATTGTGAGGAAGGGTGTCATAGTCTGCAGGGAGACTTAGATAGGTTGCAGAGCTGGGCCGAGAGGTGGCGGATGGAATTTAATGCGGAGAAGTGTGAGGTAATTCACTTTGGTAGGAGCAACAGATGTGTCGAGTATAGGGCTAACGGGAGGACTTTGAATAGTGTGGATGAACAGAGGGATCTAGGTGTGTGTGTACATAGATCCCTGAAAGTTGGGAATCAAGTAGATAAGGTTGTTAAGAAGGCGTACGGTGTCTTGGCGTTTATTGGTAGGGGGATTGAATTTAGGAGTCGCAGTGTAATGTTGCAACTGTACACTACTCTAGTGCGGCCGCACTTGGAGTACTGTGTGCAGTTCTGGTCCCCGCATTACAAGAAGGATGTGGAGGCGTTGGAGAGGGTGCAGAGGAGGTTTACTAGGATGGTGCCTGGTATGGTGGGGAGGTCCTATGAGGAGAGACTGAGGGATTTAGGGTTGTTTTCGTTGGAAAGAAGGCGGCTAAGAGGGGATCTTATTGAAACATATAAGATGATTAGAGGTTTAGATAGGGTGGATAGTGATAGCCTTTTTCCTCGGATGGAGAAAGCTAGCACAAGGGGGCATGGCTTTAAATTAAGGGGGGGTAGCTACAGGACGGATGTCAGGGGTAGGTTCTTTACCCAGCGGGTGGTGAGGGATTGGAATGCCCTGCCTGCTGCAGTTGTAAATGCGTCTAGTTTGGGGGCGTTTAAGAGATCTCTGGACAGGTTTATGGACGAAAAGGGATTGGTATAGGCTAGTGGGTCATTGTTTTTGTAACTGGTCGGCGCAACATCGTGGGCCGAAGGGCCTGTTCTGCGCTGTAATGTTCTATGTTCTATGTTCTATAAACTGAGACTCTGAGACTCTGAGACACTGAGACACAGAGACACTGAGAGTCTGAGACACTGAGACACTGGGACACAGAGACACTGAGACCCTGAGACACTGAGACACAGAGACACTGAGAATCTGCAACACTGAGACACAGAGACACTGACACACTGAGACACAGAGACACAGACACACAGAGACACTGAGACTCTGAGACACTGAGACACTGAGATACAGAGACACAGATAAACTGAGACTCTGAGACACAGAGACACTGAGACTCTGAGAGACTGAGACACTGAGACACTGAGACACAGAGACACTGAGACCCTGAGACACTGAGACACAGAGACACTGAGACTCTGAGACACTGAGACTCTGAGATACAGAGACACTGATACACAGAGACACAGAGACACTGAGACTCTGAGACACAGAACACAGAGACACTGTGACTCTGAGACACTGAGACACTGAGACTCTGAGACACTGAGACACTGAGACTCCGAGACACTGAGACACAGAGACACAGAGACACTGAGACTCTGAGACACTGAGACAGTGAGACTCTGAGACACTGAGACACTGAGACACAGAGAAACAGAAACACTGGGACTCTGAGACACTGAGGCACAGAGACACTGAGACACAGAGACACAGAGACTCTGAGACACTGAGACACAGAGACACTGAGACACTGAGACTCTGAGACACTGAGACACAGAGACACTGAGACTCTGAGACACTGAGACACTGAGACACAGAGACACAGAGACACGGAGACACAGAGAGAGAGTCTCTGATACACTGAGACACAGAGACACTGAGACTCTGCGACACTGAGACACTGAGACTCTGAGACTCTGAGACACTGTGACTCTGAGACACTGAGACACAAAGTCACAGAGACACTGAGATTCTGAGACACTGCGACACTGAGACACAGAGACACAGAGACACTGAGACTCTGAAACACTGAGACACTGAGACACTGAGACACAGAGATACAGAGAGACAGAGAATCTGAGACTCTGAGACACTGAGAAACAGAGACACTGAGATTCTGAGACACTGCGACACTGAGACACAGAGACACAGAGACACTGAGACTCTGAGACACTGAGACACAGAGACACTGAGACTCTGAGACACTGAGACACTGAGACACAGAATCACTGGGACTCTGAGACACTGAGGCACAGAGACACTGAGACTCTGAGACACTGAGACACAGAGACACAGAGACACAGAGACTCTGAGACACTGAGCCTCTGAGACACTGAGACTCTGAGACACTGAGACACTGAGACACAGAGACACTGAGACTCTGAGACACTGAGACACAGAGGCACTGAGACTCTGAGAGACTGAGACACTGAGACACAGAGACACAGATACACTGAGACACTGAGACACAGAGACACTGAGACTCTGAGACACTGAGACACAGAGACACAGAGACACTGAGACACTTAGACACTGAGACACTGAGACACAGAGATACGGAGACACAGAGAGAGAGTCTCTGATACACTGAGACACAGGGACACTGAGACTCTGCGACACTGAGACACTGACACTCTGAGACGCTGAGACACTGAGACAGAGAGATACAGAGACACTGAGACCCTGAGACACTGAGACACAGAGACACTGAGACTCTGAGACACTGAGACACTGACACAGTGAGACACAGAGACACAGACACAGATAAACTGAGACTCTGAGACACTGAGATACAGAGACTCTGAGACACTGAGACTCTGAGACACTGAGACACAGAGACACTGAGACCCTGAGACACTGAGACACTGAGACACTGAGACCCTGAGACACTGAGACACAGAGACACAGAGACACTGAGACTCTGAGACACTGAGACTCTGAGACACTGAGACACTGAGACATCAGAGACACTGAGACCCTGATACACTGAGACACAGAGACACAGAGACACTGAGACTCTGAGACACTGAGACTCTGAGACACTGAGACACAGAGACACAGAGACACTGAGACATAGAGAGACATAGACACTGAGACTCTGACACACAGAAACACTGAGACTCTGAGACACAGAGACACTGAGAAACTAAGATACAGAGATACTGAGACACTCAGATACAGAGACACTGAGACACAGAGACACAGAGACTCTGAGAAACAGAGACAGAGAGACTCTGAGACACTGAGACACTGAGACTCTGAGACTCTGAGACTCTGAGACACTGAGACACAGAGACACTGAGACTCTGAGACACAGAGACACTGGGATTCTGAGATACTGAGACACTGAGACACTGAGACACTGAGACACAGAGACGCAGAAACACTGAGACTCTGAGACACTGAGGCACAGAGACACTGAGACTTTGAGACACTGAGACACAGAGACACTGAGACTCTGAGGCATTGAGACACTGAGACACTGAGACACAGACACACTGACACACTGAGACACAGAGACACAGACACACAGAGACACTGAGACTCTGAGACACTGAGACACTGAGATGCAGAGACACAGATAAACTGTGACACTGAGGCACTGAGATACAGAGACAGTGAGACAGTGAGACGCAGAGCCACAGCGACACTGAGAGTCTGCAACACTGAGACACAGAGACACTGACACACTGAGACACAGAGACACAGACACACAGAGACACTGAGACTCTGAGACACTGAGACACTGAGATACAGAGACACAGATAAACTGAGACTCTGAGAATCTGAGACACTGAGACACTGAGACACAGAGACACTGAGACCCTGAGACACTGAGACACAGAGACACTGAGAATCTGCAACACTGAGACACAGAGACACTGACACACTGAGACACAGAGACACAGACAGACAGAGACACTGAGACTCTGAGACACTGAGACACTGAGATACAGTGACACAGATAAACTGAGACTCTGAGACACTGAGACACAGAGACACTGAGACTCTGAGAGACTGAGTCACTGAGACACTGAGATACAGAGACACTGTGACCCTGAGACACTGAGACACAGAGACACAGAGACACTGAGACTCTGAGACACTGAGACTCTGAGATACAGAGACACTGATACACAGAGACACAGAGACACTGAGACACAGAGACACAGAGACACTGAGACTCTGAGACACTGAGACACTGAGACTCTGAGACACTGAGACACAGAGACACAGAGACACTGAGACTCTGAGACACTGAGACAGTGAGACTCTGAGACACTGAGACACTGAGACACTGAGACACAGAGACACAGAAAAACTGGGACTCTGAGACACTGAGGCACAGAGACACTGAGACACAGAGACACAGAGACTCTGAGACACTGAGACACAGAGACACTGAGACACTGAGACTCTGAGACACTGAGACACAGAGACACTGAGACTCTGAGACACTGAGACACTGAGACACAGAGACACTGAGACACGGAGACACTGAGACTCTGCGACACTGAGACACTGAGACTCTGAGACTCTGAGACACTGTGACTCTGAGACACTGAGACACAAAGTCACAGAGACACTGAGATTCTGAGACACTGCGACACTGAGACACAGAGATACAGAGACACAGAGACTCTGAGACACTGAGACACAGAGACACTGAGACACTGAGACTCTGAGACACTGAGACACAGAGACACTGAGACACTGAGACAATGAGACACTGAGACACAGAGGCACAGAGACACGGAGACACAGAGAGAGTCTCTGATACACTGAGACACAGAGACACTGAGACTCTGCGACACTGAGACACTGAGACTCTGAGACTCTGAGACACTGAGACACAAAGTCACAGAGACACTGAGATTCTGAGACACTGCGACACTGAGACACAGAGACGCAGAGACACTGAGACTCTGAGACACTGAGACACAGAGACATTGAGACACAAGATACAGAGAGACAGAGAATCTGAGACTCTGAGACACTGAGAAACAGAGACACTGAGATTCTGAGACACTGCGACACTGAGACACAGAGACACAGAGACACAGAGACACTGAGACACAGAGACACTGAGACTCTGAGACACTGAGACACTGAGACACTGAGACACAGAATCACTGGGACTCTGAGACACTGAGGCACAGAGACACTGAGACTCTGAGACACTGAGACACTGAGACACAGAGACACTGAGACACAGAGACACAGAGACACAGAGACACAGAGAGACTGAGACACTTAGACACTGAAACACTGAGACACAGAGATACGGAGACACAGAGAGAGAGTCTCTGATACACTGAGACACAGAGACACTGAGACTCTGCGACACTGAGACACTGAGACTCTGAGACGCTGAGACACTGAGACAGAGAGATACAGAGACACTGAGACCCTGAGACACTGAGGCACTGAGACACAGAGACACTGAGACTCTGCGACACTGAGACACTGAGACTCTGAGACGCTGTGACACTGAGACAGAGAGATACAGAGACACTGAGACCCTGAGACACTGAGGCACAGAGACACAGAGACTCTGAGACTCTGAGACACTGAGACACAGAGACACTGAGACTCTGAGACACTGAGACACAGAGGCACTGAAACTCTGAGACACTGAGGCACTGAGACACAGAGACACAGAGACACTTAGACACTGAGACACTGAGACACAGAGATACGGAGACACAGAGAGAGAGTCTCTGATACACTGAGACACAGAGACTTTGAGACTCTGCGACACTGAGACACTGAGACTCTGAGACGCTGAGACACTGAGACAGAGAGATACAGAGACACTGAGACCCTGAGACACTGAGACCCTGAGACACTGAGACTCTGAGACACTGAGACACTGAGAAACTGACACAGTGAGACACAGAGACACAGACACAGATAAACTGAGACTCTGAGACACTGAGATACAGAGACTCTGAGACACTGAGACACTGAGATACAGAGACACTGAGACCCTGAGACACTGAGACACAGAGACACAGAGACACTGAGAGTCTGAGACACTGAGACTCTGAGACACAGAGACACTGATACACAGAGACACAGAGACACTGAAACTCTGAGACACTGAGACACAGTGACACTGAGACACTGAGACACAGTAAAACTGAAGCACTGAGACACAGAGACACTGAGACACTGAAACTCTGAGACACTGAGACACAGTCACACTGATACACTGAGACACAGTAACACTGAGACACTGAGACACAGTAACACTGAGACACTGAGACACAGAGACACAGTGACACAGAGACACTGAAACTCTGAGACACTGAGACTCTGAGACACTGAGACACAGAGACACTGAGACACTGAGACACAGAGACGCTGAGACTCTGACACACTGAGACACAGCGACACTGAGACTCTGGCTCACTGAGACACAGTGACACTGAGGCACAGAGACACTGAGACACAGAGAAACATAGACACTGAGACACTGAGACGCTGAGACACTGAGACACAGAGACACTGAGGCACTGAGACTCTGAGACTCTGAGACACTGAGACACTGAGACTCTGAGACACTGAGACACAGAGACACTGACACAATGAGACACTGAGACTCTGAGACACGGAGACACAGAGACACTGAGACTCTGAGACACTGAGACACAGAGACACTGAGACTCTGAGACACTGAGACACAGAGAAACTGAGAACTGAGACACAGAGACACAGAGACACAGCGACACAGAGACACTGAGACTCTGTGACTCTCAGACACTGAGACTCAGTGACACTGACACACAGAGACACTGAGACACTGAGACTCTGAGACAGTGAGACACAGTGACACTGAGATACTGAGACACAGAGGCACTGAGACTCTTAGACACTGAGATTCTGAGACACTGAGACACAGAGACATAAAGACACTGAGAGTCTGAGACACAGAGACACTTAGACTCTGCGACACTGAGACACAGAGAAACTGAGACACTGAGACACAGAGACACTGAGGCACAGAGACACAGAGACACTGAGACTCTGAGACACGGAGACTCTGAGACTCTGTGACACTGAGACACTGAGACACTGAGACACAGAGACACAGAGACAATGAGATTCTGAGATACTGAGACACTGAGACACTGAGACACAGAGACGCAGAAACACTGAGACTCTGAGACACTGAGGCACAGAGACACTGAGACTTGGTGACACTGAGACACTGAGACACTGAGACACAGAGACACAGAGACAATGAGATTCTGAGATACTGAGACACTGAGACACAGAGACGCAGAAACACTGAGACTCTGAGACACTGAGGCACAGAGACACTGAGACTTGGTGACACTGAGACACTGAGACACTGAGACACAGAGACACAGAGACAATGAGATTCTGAGATACTGAGACACTGAGACACTGAGACACAGAGACGCAGAAACACTGAGACTCTGAGACGCTGAGGCACAGAGACACTGAGACACTGAATCTCTGAGACACTGAAACATAGAGTCACTGAGACACAGAGACACTGAGACTCTGAGACACTGAGACACTGAGACTCTCAGACTCTGAGATACTGAGTCTCTGAGACACTGACACACAGAGACACAGAGTCACTGAGACACTGAGACAATGAGACACAGAGACACAGAGAAACTGAGACCCTGAGACACAGAGACACAGAGACACAGAGACTCTGAGACACTGAGACTCTGAGACACAGAGACACTGATACACAGAGACACTGAGACTCTGACACACAGTGACACAGAGACACTGAAACTCTGAGACACTGAGACACAGTAACACTGAGACACTGAGACACTGAGACACAGAGACACTGAGACACTGAAACTCTGAGACACTGAGACACAGTCACACTGAGACACTGAGACACAGTAACACTGAGACACTGAGACACAGAGACACTGAGACACTGAAACTCTGAGACACTGAGACACAGTCACACTGAGACACTGAGACACAGTAACACTGAGACACTGAGACACAGAGACACAGTGACACAGAGACACTGAGACCCTGAGACACAGAGCCACAGAGACTCTGAGACACTGAGACTCTGAGACACTGAGACACTGAGACACTGAGACTCTCAGACTCTGAGATACTGAGACTCTGAGACACTGATACACAGAGACACAGAGACACTGAGACTCTGAGACACAGAGACACAGAGACACTGAGACTCTGAGACACTGAGGCACAGAGACACTGAGACACTGAATATCTGAGACACTGAAACACAGAGTCACTGAGACACTGAGACACTGAGACACTGAGACACTGAGACACAGAATCACTGGGACTCTGAGACACTGAGGCACAGAGACACAGAGACTCTGAGACACTGAGACACTGAGACACAGAGACACTGAGACACAGAGACACAGAGACACAGAGACTCTGAGACACTGAGACACAGTGAAACTGAGAACTGAGACACTGAGACACAGAGACACAGAGACACTTAGACACTGAGACACTGAGACACAGAGACACTGAGACCCAGAGACGCAGAGACACAGAGACTCAGAGACACTGAGACCCAGAGACGCAGAGACACTGAGACGCAGAGACACTGAGACCCAGAGATGCAGAGACACTGAGGACCAGAGACGCAGAGACGCAGAGACTCTGAGACGCAGAGACGCTGAGACGCAGAGACCCTGAGACGCGGAGACACTGAGACACTGAGACGCAGAGACGCAGTGACACTGAGACGCAGAGACTCTGAGACGCAGAGACATTGAGACCCTGAGCTGCAGAGATGCAGAGACAAAGAGACACTGAGACGCAGAGATGCAGAGACGCAGAGACACTGAAAACCAGAGATGCAGAGACACTGAGACACTGAGACGCAGAGACTCTGAGATGCAGAGACGCAGAGACATTGAGACCCAGAGTCTCTGAGATGCAGAGACGAAGAGACACAGAGACGCAGAGACAATGAGACCCAGAGACTCTGAGATGCAGAGACACTGAGACACAGATACTCTGAGACGCAGAGACTCTCAGACCCAGAGACCCTGAGACGCAGAGATGCAGGGATGCTGAGACGCAGAAAAACTGAGACGCAGTGACCCTGAGACCCAGAGACGCAGAGACAGTGAGACGCAGAGACTCTGAGACGCAGAGACATTGAGACCCTGAGCTGCAGAGATGCAGAGACACAGAGACACTGAGACGCAGAGATGCAGAGACGCAGAGACACTGAAAACCAGAGATGCAGAGACACTGAGACACTGAGACGCAGAGACTCTGAGATGCAGAGACGCAGAGACATTGAGACCCAGAGTCTCTGAGATGCAGAGGCGAAGAGACACAGAGACGCAGAGACACTGAGATGCAGAGACACTGAAACGCAGAGACTTTGAGACGCAGAGACACTGAGACGCAGAGACCATGAGACACAGAGACACTGAGACCCAGAGACACTGAGACCCAGAGACACAGAGACTCTGAGACGCAGATACACTGAGGCGCAGAGACTCTGAGACGCTGCAAACCAGAGACGCAGAGACAGTGAGAAGCAGAGACTGTGAGACGCAGAGACACTGAGACGCAGAGACTCTGAGACACTGCAAACCAGAGACGCAGAGACAGTGAGAAGCAGAGACACTGAGACCCAGAGACTCTGAAACGCAGAGACACTGAGACACAGATACTCTGAGACGCAGAGACTCTCAGACGCAGAGACCCTGAGACGCAGAGATGCAGGGACACTGAGACGCAGAAAACCTGAGACGCAGTGACCCTGAGACCCAGAGACGCAGAGACAGTGAGACGCAAAGACGCTGAGATGCTGAGACGCTAAGACGCAAAGACCGTGGGACCCAGAAACGAAGGGACGCAGAGACACTGAGAACCAGAGACATTGAGATGCAGAGACACTGAGATGCAGAGTTGCAGAGACCCTGAGACGCAGAGACACAGAAACCCTGAGACGCAGTGACACTGAGACGCAGAGACACTGAGACGCAGAGACACTGAGACGCAGAGACCCTGAGACGCAGAGACACAGAGCCCCTGAGACGCAGAGACACTGAGACCCAGAGACGCAGAGACTCAGAGACACTGAGACCCAGAGACGCAGAGACACAGAGACTAAGAGACTCTGAGACGCAGAGGCGTAGAGACCCTGAGACGCAGAGACCCTGAGACACAGAGACACTGAGATACTGAGAACCAGAGACGCAGAGATGCAGAGACTCTGAGACGCAGAGAAGCTGAGACGCAGAGACGCAGAGACCCTGAGATGCAGAGACTCTGAGACACAGAGACGCAGAGACACTGAGACCCAGAGACGCAGAGACACTGAGACGCAGAGACGCAGGGACACTGAGACGCAGACACTATGAGAGAAAGAGACATTGAGACCCTGAGCTGCAGAGAAGCAGAGACACAAAGGCACTGAGACGCAGAGACAGTGAGACCCAGAGACGCAGAGACACTGAGACCCAGAGACCCTGAGACGCAGAGACACAGAGACAATGAGACCCAGAGAATCTGAGACGCCGAGACGCAGAGACACTGAGACGCAGAGACGCTGAGACCCCGAGACGCAGAGACTCTGAGATCCAGAGACACTGAGACGCAGAGACTCTGAGGTGCAGAGACGCAGAGACACTGAGACCCAGAGAGTCTGAGACGCAGAGACTCTGAGACTCTGAGACGCAGAGACAATGAGACTCAGAGACTCTGAGACGCAGAGACCCTGAGAAGCTGAGACCCTGAGCTGCAGAGACACTGAGACCCAGAGGCTCTGAGATGCAGAGACACTGAGAACCAGAGACGCAGAGACACTGAGACCCAGAGATGCTAAGACGTAGAGACTCTGAGACACTGAGACTCAGAGACGCTGAGACGCAGAGATGCAGAGACTCTGAGAAGCAGAGACTCTGAGACGCAGAGACACAGAGACACTGAGACGCAGAGACACAGAGATGCAGAGACGCAGAGACACAGAGAGGCAGAGACTCTGATACGCTGAGACGCTGTGACCCAGAGACGCAGAGACACTGTGATGCAGAGACACGGAGACGCAGAGAAGCAGAGACCCTGAGACGCTGGACGCAGAGACGCAGAGAACCTGAGACGCAGAGACGCAGAGACCCTGGGACCCAGAGACGCAGAGACACTGACACGCAAAGACACTGAGACCCAGAGATGCAGAGATGCTGAGGCGCTGAGATGCAGAGACTCTGAGACGCAGATCTCTGAGATGCAGAGACGAAGAGAAACTGAGACCCAGAGATGCTGAGACCCAGAGACGCAGAGACACTGA
The DNA here is from genome assembly GCF_965287045.1 of Carcharhinus amblyrhynchos. Taxonomy (NCBI): domain Eukaryota; kingdom Metazoa; phylum Chordata; class Chondrichthyes; order Carcharhiniformes; family Carcharhinidae; genus Carcharhinus; species Carcharhinus amblyrhynchos. The sequence continues at coordinate 87,118 of NW_027650340.1, forward strand.
GACGCAGAGACACAGAGACACTGAGACCCAGAGACTCTGAGATGCAGAGACCATGAGACCCAGAGACATTGAGACGCAGAGACTCTGAGACGCAGAGACGCAGAGACACTGAGACCCAGAGACTCTGAGGCACAGAGACTCTGAGACGCAGAGACTCTGAGACGCAGAGAAACAGAGACCCTGAGACGCAGAACTCAGGGACGCAGAGACGCTGAGAACCTGAGGCGCAGAGACCCTGAGACCCAGAGACGCAGAGGCTCAGAGACGCAGCGACGCAGAGACACTGAGACGCAGAGACGCTGAGATGTAGACACTCTGAGATGCTGAGACGCAGAGAGCCTGAGACGCAGAGACGCAGAGACGCAGAAACCCGAGACACCGAGACGCAGAGACCCAGAGACTCTGAGACTCAGAGATGCAGAGACTCCGATACTCTGAGATGCAGAGGCGGACAGACTCTGAGACGCAGAGACCCTGAGAAGCTGAGACCCTGAGCTGCAGAGACACTGAGATACAGAGACTCTGAGATGCAGAGACACTGAGAACCAGAGACGCAAAGACACTGAGACCCAGAGATGCAGAGACGCATAGAACCTGAGACACTGAGACGCAGAGAGACAGAGACGCAGAGATGCAGAGACCCTGAGACGGAGAACGCAGGGACGCAGAGACGCAGAGAACCTGAGGTGCAGAGACCCTGAGACCCAGTGATGCAGAGGCTCAGAGATGCAGCGACGCAGAGACACTGAGATGCAGAGACGCAGAGACAATGAGATGTAGAGAGTCTGAGACGCAGAGGCGCAGAGACCCTGAGACGCAGAGACGTAGAAACCCGAGACGCAGAGACCCTGAGATGCAGAGACGCAGAGACGCAGAGACTCTGAGACTCTGAGATGCAGAAACGCAGTGACACTGAGAAGCAGAGACACTGAGACGCAAAGACTCTGAGACGCAGAGACGCAGAGACTCTGAGACGCTGTGACACTGAGACCCAGAGACGCAGAGACTCAGAGACGCAGAGACGCAGAGACACTGGGACGCAGAGACACAGAGACCCAGAGACGCAGAAACCCGAGACACAGAGACACTGAGACCCAGAGATGCTGAGACAAAGAGACGCAGAGACACTGAGACACTGAGATGCAGAGACGCGGAGACACTGAGACACAGAGACACGGAGATGCAGAAACCCGAGATACAGAGATACTGAGACGCAGAGACAAAGAGACTCAGAGACTCTGTGACGCAGAGTCACTGAGAACCAGAGACGCAGAGACGCAGAGACTCTGAGACACTGAGGCGCAGAGACGCAAGACACAGAGACACTGAGACACCGCAACCCAGAGACGCAGGGACGCAGAGACGCAGAGAACCTGAGACGCAGAGTCCCTGAGACCCAGAGACGCACAGGCTCAGAGACGCAGAGACGCAGAGACACTGGGACGCAAAGACACTGAGATGCTGAGTCGCCGAGGCGCAGAGACCCTGGGACCCAGAAACGAAGAGACACAGAGGCGCAGAGACACTGAGACGCAGAGACACAGAGACCCAGACACCCAGAGACGCAGAGACTCTGAGACACCGCAACCCAGAGATGCTGAGACACAGAGACGCAGAGACACTGAGACACTGAGATGCAGAGACGCAGAGACACTGAGACTCAGAGACACGGAGATGCAGAGACTCTGAGACGCAGAGACCCAGAGACGCAGAAACCCGAGATACAGAGATACTGAGACGCAGAGACTCTGAGACGCGGAGACACTGAGACCCAGAGACGCGGAGACACTGAGACCCAGAGACGCAGACACTCAGAGACGCAGAGTATCTGAGACGCAGAGACTCTGAGACGCAGAGACACAGAGACCCTGAGACGCAGAGACACTGAGTCCCAGAGTCGCCGAGATGCAGAGACACTGAGACGCAGAGACACTGAGACCAGGAGACGCATAGACGCAGAGACTCAGAGACTCTGAGACGCTGTGGCGCAGAGACACAATGACCTTGAGACGCAGAGGCACTGAGACCCAGAGACGCAGAGACGCAGGGACTCTGAGACGCAGAGACACTGAGAAGCAGAGACACAGAAACCCTGAGACGCAAAAACCCTGAGACGCAGATACTCTCAGACGCAGAGACGCGGAGACGCAGTCAGGCAGAGACCCAGTGACGCAGAGACAATGAAGAAAAGTGACGTAGAGACACAGAGACACTGAGACACAGAGACTCTGAGACGCAGAGATTCTGAGATGCAGAGATTCTGAGATGCAGAGACACTGAGACGTAGGGACGCAGAGACACTGAGACGCAGAGAGACAGAGGCGCAGAGAAGCAGAGACCCTGAGACGCTGGACGCAGAGACGCAGAGAACCTGAGACGCAGAGACGCAGAGACCCTGGGACCCAGAGACGCAGAGACACTGACACGCAAAGACACTGAGACCCAGAGATGCAGAGATGCTGAGGCGCTGAGATGCAGAGACTCTGAGACGCAGATCTCTGAGATGCAGAGACGAAGAGAAACTGAGACCCAGAGATGCTGAGACCCAGAGACGCAGAGACACTGAGACGCAGAGACACAGAGACACTGAGACCCAGAGACTCTGAGATGCAGAGACCATGAGACCCAGAGACATTGAGACGCAGAGACTCTGAGACGCAGAGACGCAGAGACACTGAGACCCAGAGACTCTGAGGCACAGAGACTCTGAGACGCAGAGACTCTGAGACGCAGAGAAACAGAGACCCTGAGACGCAGAACTCAGGGACGCAGAGACGCTGAGAACCTGAGGCGCAGAGACCCTGAGACCCAGAGACGCAGAGGCTCAGAGACGCAGCGACGCAGAGACACTGAGACGCAGAGACGCTGAGATGTAGACACTCTGAGACGCTGAGACGCAGAGAGCCTGAGACGCAGAGACGCAGAGACGCAGAAACCCGAGACACCGAGACGCAGAGACCCAGAGACTCTGAGACTCAGAGATGCAGAGACTCCGAGACTCTGAGATGCAGAGGCGGACAGACTCTGAGACGCAGAGACCCTGAGAAGCTGAGACCCTGAGCTGCAGAGACACTGAGATACAGAGACTCTGAGATGCAGAGACACTGAGAACCAGAGACGCAAAGACACTGAGACCCAGAGATGCAGAGACGCATAGAACCTGAGACACTGAGACGCAGAGAGACAGAGACGCAGAGATGCAGAGACCCTGAGACGGAGAACGCAGGGACGCAGAGACGCAGAGAACCTGAGGTGCAGAGACCCTGAGACCCAGTGATGCAGAGGCTCAGAGATGCAGCGACGCAGAGACACTGAGATGCAGAGACGCAGAGACAATGAGATGTAGAGAGTCTGAGACGCAGAGGCGCAGAGACCCTGAGACGCAGAGACGTAGAAACCCGAGACGCAGAGACCCTGAGATGCAGAGACGCAGAGACGCAGAGATTCTGAGACTCTGAGATGCAGAAACGCAGTGACACTGAGAAGCAGAGACACTGAGACGCAAAGACTCTGAGACGCAGAGACGCAGAGACTCTGAGACGCTGTGACACTGAGACCCAGAGACGCAGAGACTCAGAGACGCAGAGACGCAGAGACACTGGGACGCAGAGACACAGAGACCCAGAGACGCAGAAACCCGAGACACAGAGACACTGAGACCCAGAGATGCTGAGACAAAGAGACGCAGAGACACTGAGACACTGAGATGCAGAGACGCGGAGACACTGAGACGCAGAGACACGGAGATGCAGAAACCCGAGATACAGAGATACTGAGACGCAGAGACAAAGAGACTCAGAGACTCTGTGACGCAGAGTCACTGAGAACCAGAGACGCAGAGACGCAGAGACTCTGAGACACTGAGGCGCAGAGACGCAAGACACAGAGACACTGAGACACCGCAACCCAGAGACGCAGGGACGCAGAGACGCAGAGAACCTGAGACGCAGAGTCCCTGAGACCCAGAGACGCACAGGCTCAGAGACGCAGAGACGCAGAGACACTGGGACGCAAAGACACTGAGATGCTGAGTCGCCGAGGCGCAGAGACCCTGGGACCCAGAAACGAAGAGACACAGAGGCGCAGAGACACTGAGACGCAGAGACACAGAGACCCAGACACCCAGAGACGCAGAGACTCTGAGACACCGCAACCCAGAGATGCTGAGACACAGAGACGCAGAGACACTGAGACACTGAGATGCAGAGACGCAGAGATACTGAGACTCAGAGACACGGAGATGCAGAGACTCTGAGACGCAGAGACCCAGAGACGCAGAAACCCGAGATACAGAGATACTGAGACGCAGAGACTCTGAGACGCGGAGACACTGAGACCCAGAGACGCGGAGACACTGAGACCCAGAGACGCAGACACTCAGAGACGCAGAGTATCTGAGACGCAGAGACTCTGAGACGCAGAGACACAGAGACCCTGAGACGCAGAGACACTGAGTCCCAGAGTCGCCGAGATGCAGAGACACTGAGACGCAGAGACACTGAGACCAGGAGACGCATAGACGCAGAGACTCAGAGACTCTGAGACGCTGTGGCGCAGAGACACAATGACCTTGAGACGCAGAGGCACTGAGACCCAGAGACGCAGAGACGCAGGGACTCTGAGACGCAGAGACGCTGAGAAGCAGAGACACAGAAACCCTGAGACGCAAAAACCCTGAGACGCAGATACTCTCAGACGCAGAGACGCGGAGACGCAGTCAGGCAGAGACCCAGTGACGCAGAGACAATGAAGAAAAGTGACGTAGAGACACAGAGACACTGAGACACAGAGACTCTGAGACGCAGAGATTCTGAGATGCAGAGATTCTGAGATGCAGAGACACTGAGACGTAGGGACGCAGAGACACTGAGACGCAGAGAGACAGAGACGCAGAGAAGCAGAGACCCTGAGACGCAGAACGCAGGGACGCAGAGACGCAGAGAACCTGAGGTGCAGAGACCCTGAGACCCAGAGACGCAGAGGCTCAGAGATGCAGCGACGCAGAGACACTGAGATCAGAAACGCTGAGGCGCAGAGACCCTGGGACCCAGAAACGAAGAGATGCAGAGGCGCAGAGACACTGAGACGCAGAGACGTAGAAACCCGAGACACAGAGACACTGAGGCCTAGAGACGCAGAGACGCAGAGACCCTGAGATGCAGAGACGCAGAGACTCTGAGACTCAGAGACGCAGAAACGCAGTGACTCTGAGACGCTGAGACGCAGGGAGCCTGAGACGCAGAGACGCAGTGACGCAGAAACCCGAGACACCGAGACCCAGAGACCCAGAGACGCAGAGACCCTGAGACGCAGAGACGCAGAGACTCTGAGACTCAGAGATGCAGAGACTCAGAGACTCTGAGATGCAGAGACGCAGAGACGCAGATACACTGAGATGCAGAGACACTGAGACGCAGAGACGCATAGACACTGAGACCCAGAGACACAGAGACTCAGAGACTCTGAGATGCAGAGGCGGAGAGACTCTGAGACGCAGAGACCCTGAGAAGCTGAGACCCTGAGCTGCAGAGACACTGGGATCCAGAGACTCTGAGATGCAGAGACACTGAAAACCAGAGACGCAAAGACACTGAGACCCAGAGATGCAGAGACGCATAGACCCTGAGACACTGAGACGCAGAGATGCTGAGACGCAGAGATGCAGAGACCCTGAGACGCAGAACGCAGGGACGCAGAGATGCAGAGAACCTGAGCGCAGAGACCCTGAGACCCAGAGATGCAGAGGCTCAGAGATGCAGAGGCTCAGAGATGCAGCGATGCAAAGACACTGAGATGCAGAGACGCTGAGGCGCCGAGACCCTGGGACCCAGAAACGAAGAGATGCAGAGACGCAGAGACACTGAGACGCAGAGACACTGAGATGTAGAGACTCTGAGACGCAGAGGCGCAGAGACCCTGAGACGCAGAGACGTAGAAACCCGAGGCACAGAGACACTGAGACCCAGAGACGCAGAGACCCTGAGATGCAGAGACGCAGAGACGCAGAGACTCAGAGATGCAGAAAAGCAGTGACACTGAGAAGCACAGACACTGAGACGCAAAGACTCTGAGACGCAGAGACGCAGAGACTCTGAGACGCTGTGACACTGAGACCCAGAGACGCAGAGACTCAGAGACTCTGAGACGCAGAGACCCTGAGACGCAGAGACACTGAGACCCAGAGACGCAGAGACAAAGAGACTCAGAGACTCTGTGACGCAGAGGCGTAGAGACCCTGAGAAGCAGAGACACTGAGACCCAGAGACCCAGAGACTCTGAGACACAGAGACAAAGAGACTCAGAGACTCTGTGACGCAGAGGCGTAGAGACCCTGAGAAGCAGAGACACTGAGAACCAGAGACGCAGAGACTCTGAGACACTGAGACGCAGAGACTCTGAGACGCTGCAACCCAGAGACGCAGGGACGCAGAGACGCAGAGAACCTGACACGCAGAGACCCTGAGACCCAGAGACGCACAGGCTCAGAGACGCAGAGACACTGGGACGCAGAGTCGCTGAGGCGCAGAGACCCTGGGACCCAGAAACGAAGCGACGCAGAGGCGCAGAGACACTGAGACGCAGAGACACAGAGATACAGAGACTCTGAGACGCAGAGACCCAGAGACCCAGAGACGCAGAAACCCGAGACGCAGAGACACTGAGACACTGAGATGCAGAGACGCAGAGACACTGAGACGCAGAGAAACTGAGACGCAGAGACACTGAGACCCAGAGGTGCTGAGACACAGAGACGCAGAGACACTGAGACACTGAGATGCAGAGACGCAGAGACACTGAGACGCAGAGAAACTGAGACGCAGAGACTCTGAGACGCAGAGACGCACAGGCTCAGAGACGCAGAGATGCAGAGACACTGGGACGCAAAGACACTGAGACGCAGAGTTGCTGAGGCGCAGAGACCCTGGGACCCAGAAACAAAGCGACGCAGAGGCGCAGAGACACTGAGACGCAGAGACACAGAGACCCAGAGACGCAGAAACCCGAGACGCAGAGACACAGAGACGCAGAGACTCTGAGACGCGGAGACGCAGAGACCCTGCGACGCGGAGACACTGAGACCCTGAGACGCAGAGAAACTGAGACGCAGAGACGCAGAGACGCAGAGAAACTGAGGCAGAGACACTGAGACCCAGAGATGCCGAGACGCAGAGACCCAGAGACGCAGAAACCCGAGATACAGAGACTCTGAGACGCGGAGACGCAGAGACCCTGCGACGCGGAGACACTGAGACCCTGAGACGCAGAGAAACTGAGACGCAGAGACTATGAGACGCAGAGAAACTGAGGCAGAGACACTGAGACGCAGAGACTCTGAGACCCAGAGATGCTGAGACGCAGATACGCAGAGACTCTGAGACGCAGAGTTTCTGAGACGCAGACACTCCGAGATGCAGAGACTCTGAGATGCAGAGACGCAGAGATACTGAGACCCAGAGACTCTGAGACACAGAGACTCTGAGATGCAGAGACTCTGAGACGCAGAGACGCTGAGACCTAGAGACCCAGAGACGCAGAGACGCAGAGACCCTGAGACGCAGAGACACTGAGACCCAGAGACTCTGAGACGCAGAGACGCAAAGACACTGAGACCCAGAGGTGCAGAGACACAGAGACGCAGACCCTGAGACACTGAGACGCAGAGACGCTGAGACACGGAGTTGCAGAGACTCTGAGACGCAGAGACTCTGAGACGCAGAGACACAGAGACACTGAGACCCAGAGTCTCTGAGATGCAGAGACGAAGAGACACTGGGACACAGAGATGCAGAGACACTGAGCCGCACAGACTTTGAGACGCAGAGAAGCAGAGACCCTGAGACGCAGAGGCTCAGAGACGCAGAGACACTGAGACGCAAAGACACTGAGACGCAGAGATGCTGAGGCGCAGAGACCCTGGGACCCAGAAACGAAGAGACACTGAGACGCAGACACGCAGAGACGCAGAGACCCAGAGACGCAGAGACACTGAAACAGTGAGACACAGAGACTCTGAGACGCAGAGACACAGAGACCCTAATAAGCAGAGACACTGAGACCCAGAGACACAGAGACGCAGAGATGCAGAGACCCAGAGACGCAGACACTCAGAGACGCAGAGTCTCTGAGACGCAGAGACACTGAGACGCAGAGACACTGAGACGCAGACACGCAGAGACACAGAGACCCAGAGACGCAGAGACACTGAGACAGTGAGACACAGAGACTCTGAGACACAGAGACTCTGAGACGCAGAGACACAGAGACCCTAATAAGCGGGGACACTGAGACCCAGAGACACAGAGACCCAGAGACGCAGAGACACTGAGACAGTGAGACGCAGAGACTCTGAGACGCAGAGACACAGAGACCCTGAGACGCAGAGACACTGAGTCCCAGAGTCGCCGAGATGCAGAGACACTGAGACGCAGAGACACTGAGACCGGGAAACGCATAGACGCAGAGACTCAGAGACTCAGAGACGCTGTGGCGCAGAGACGCAGAGACGCAATGACCTTGAGACGCAGAGACTCAGAGACTCAGAGACGCAGAGGTACTGAGACCCAGAGACGCAGAGACGCAGGGACTCTGAGACGCAGAGACACTGAGAACCAGAGACGCAGAGCCTCTGAGACGCAGAGACGCTGAGAAGCAGAGACACAGAAACCCTGAGACGCAAAAACCCTGAGACGCAGATACTCTGAGACGCAGAGACGCGGAGACGCAGTGAGGCAGAGACCCAGTGACGCAGAGAAAATGAAAAAAAGAGACGTAGAGACACAGAGTCACTGAGACCCAGAGACTCTGAGACACAGAGACTCTGAGATGCAGAGACTCTGAAATGCAGAGGCGTAGAGACCCTGAGAAGCAGAGACCCTGAGACGCTGAGACCCTGAGCTGCAGAGACCCAGAGACTCTGAGATGTAGAGGCACTGAGAACCTGAGACGCAGAGAAGCTTAGACGCAGAGATGCAGAGACTCTGAGGCGCAGAGACGCAGAGACTCGGAAACGCAGAGACGAAGAGACACTGTGTCACAGAGATGCAGAGACGCAGAGACACAGAGAGGCAGAGACGCTGATACGCTGAGACGCTGTGACCCAGAGACGCAGAGACGCAGAGACACTGACACGCAAAGACAATGAGACCCAGAGATACACAGACACTGAGACCCAGAGATGCTGAGACCCAGAGACGCAGAGACACTGAGATGCAGAGACACTGAGACGCAGAGACTCTGAGACGCAGAGCCTCTGAGACGCAGAGACGCAGAGACCCAGAGACTCTGAGACTCTGAGACGCAGAGACAATGAGACCAAGAGACACTGAGACGCAGAGACTCTGAGACGCAGAGACGCTGAGACCCAGAGACACTGAGACGCAGAGACTCTGAGACGCAGGGACGCAGAGACACTGGGACACTGAGACGCAGAGACGCAGAGACACATTTTCGCAGATACGCAGAGACGCAGAGACACTGAGACACAGAGACGCAGTGACACTGAGACCGAGAGATGCAGTGATGCAGAGACACTGAGACGCAGAGACTCTGAGACGCTGCAACCCAGAAACTCAGAGATGCAGAGACACTGAGATGCAGAGACACTGAGACGCAAAGACCCTGAGACGCAGAGACACTGAGACGCAGGGACACTGAGACCCAGAGACGCAGAGACTCTGAGACGCAGAGACTCTGAGACGCAGAGACACTGAGACACTGAGACCCAGAGCCTCAGAGACTCTGAGACGCAAAGGCGTAGAGACACTGAGATGCAGAGACACTGAGACGCAGAGACACAGAGACTCAGAGACTCTGAGACGCAGAGGCGTAGAGACCCTGAGACGCAGGGACACTGAGACCCAGAGGCGCAGAGATACTGAGATGCAGGGACACTGAGAACCAGAGATGCAGAGACGCTGAGAAGCAGAGACTCTGAGACGCGGAGACGCAGAGACCCTGCGACGCAGAGACACTGAGACGCAGAGACTCTGAGACACAGAGACTCTGAGACGCAGAGACTCTGAGACACAGAAACTCTGAGACGCAGGGACGCAGAGACACTGAGACACTGAGACGCAGAGACGCAGAGACACATTTTCGCAGATACGCAGAGACGCAGAGACACTGAGACACAGAGACGCAGTGACACTGAGACCGAGAGATGCAGTGATGCAGAGACACTGAGACGCAGAGACTCTGAGACGCTGCAACCCAGAGACTCAGAGATGCAGAGACACTGAGATGCAGAGACACTGAGACGTAAAGACCCTGAGACGCAGAGACACTGAGACGCAGGGACACTGAGACCCAGAGGCGCAGAGACTCTGAGACGCAGAGACTCTGAGACTCTGAGACGCAGAGACACTGAGACACTGAGACCCAGAGCCTCAGAGACTCTGAGACGCAGAGGCGTAGAGACACTGAGATGCAGAGACACTGAGATGCAGAGACACAGAGACTCAGAGACTCTGAGACGCAAAGGCGTAGAGACCCTGAGACGCAGGGACACTGAGACCCAGAGGCGCCGAGATACTGAGACGCAGGGACACTGAGAACCAGAGATGCAGAGACGCTGAGATGCAGAGACTCTGAGACGCGGAGACACAGAGACCCTGCGACGAGGAGACACTGAGACACAGAGACGCTGAGACGCAGAGACGCCGAGACCCTGAGATGCAGAGACTCTGAGACGCGGAGACGCAGAGACCCTACGACGCAGAGACACTGAGACGCAGAAACACTGAGACGCAGAGACACTGAGACACAGAGACTCTGAGACGCAGAGACATTGTGACCCTGAGCTGCAGAGACGCAGAGACACAGAGACACTGAGACGCAGAGACACTGAGACCCAGAGACGCAGAGACACTGAGACCCAGAGACACTGAGACCCAGAGACGCAGAGACACTGAGACCCAGAGATGCAGAGACGCACAGACACTGAGAACAAGAGACGCAGAGATGCAGAGACACTGAGACGCAGAGACACTGAGACCCTGAGACGCTGAGACGGAGATACGCAGAGACGCAGAGACACTGAGACCCAGAGACACTGAGACGCAGAGACACTGAGACACTGAGACCCAGAGACACAGAGACGCAGATACACAGAGACGCAGAGACACTGAGACCCAGAGACGCAGAGACGCAGAGACGCTGAGACGCAGAGACACTGAGACGCAGAGACGCTGAGACACAGAGACGCAGATACACAGAGACGCAGAGACACTGAGACCCAGAGATGCAGGGACGCAGAAACCCGGAGAACAAGAGACGCAGAAATGCAGAAACACTGAGGCGCAGAGACACTGAGACACAGAGACACTGAGACGCAGAGACGCAGAGACACAGAGACGCAGATATGCAGAGACGCAGAGACACTGAGACCCAGAGACGCAGAGACACTGAGAACCAGAGATGCAGAGACGCAGAGACACTTAGACGCAGAGACGCAAGACACAGAGACACTGAGACGCCGAAACGCAAGACGCAGAAACACTGAGATGCAGAGACTCTGAGACGCTGCAACCCAGAGACACAGAGACGCAGAGACACAGAGACACTGAGACCCTAAGACACAGAGACGCAGAGACACAGAGTCGCAGATACGCAGAGACGCAGACACTGAGACCCAGAGACGCAGTGACGCAGAGACACTGAGACACAGAGGCTCTGAGACGCTGCAACCCAGAGATGAAGAGGCGCAGAGACGCACAGACACTGAGACGCAGAGACACTGAGACCCAGGGACGCAGAGACGCAGAGACGTGGAGACGCAGAGACGCAGAGACACTGAGAACCAGAGACGCAGAGACACAGCGACACTGAGACGCAGAGGCCCTGAGACGCAGAGACACAGAGACGCAGACAAGCTGAGACGCAGAGACACAGAGACACTGCGACAGTGAGACGCAGAGACACAGAGACCCTGAGACGCAGAGACACAGAGACCCTGAGACGCAGAGACACTGAGACGCAGACAGGCTGAGACGCAGAGACGCAGAGACACTGCGACAGTGAGACGCAGAGGCACAGAGACTATGAGACACAGAGACGCTGAGATGCAGAGACACTGAGACGCAGAGAAACTGAGACCCAGAGCCGTAGAGACGCAGGAACGCGGAGACGCAGAGACGCAGAGACCCTGAGACGCAGAGAAACTGAGACCCAGAGACGCAAAGACGCAGAGACCCTGAGACGCAGAGAAACTGAGACCCAGAGACGCAGAGACACTGAGAACCAGACACGCAGAAACGCTGAGACGCGGAGGCGCAGAGACCCAGAGATGCAGAGGCGCAGAGACGCACAGACACTGAGACGCAGAGACACTGAGACCCAGGGACGCAGAAACGCAGAGACGCAGAGACGCAGAGACCCTGAGACGCAGAGACACTGAGAACCAGAGACGCAGAGACACAGCGACACTGAGACGCAGAGACCCTGAGACGCAGAGACACAGAGATGCAGAGACACAGAGACACTGAGACAGTGAGACGCAGAGACGCAGAGACTCTGAGACACAGAGACACAGAGACTCTGAGACGCAGAGACACAGAGACCCTGAGACGCAGAGACATTGTGACCCAGAGACGCAGAGATGCAGAAACGCAGAGACCCTGAGACGCAGAGACTCAGAGACGCAGAGACACTGAGAACGGGAGACGCATAGGGGCAGAGACTCAGAGACGCAGAGACACTGAGACGCAGAGACTCTGAGACACTGAGACGCAGAGACTCTGAGACACTGAGACTCTGAGACGCAGAGACACTGAGACGCAGAGACTCTGAGACACTGAGACGCAGAGACGCTGAGACACTGAGACTCTGAGACGCAGAGACACTGAGACGCAGAGACTCTGAGACACTGAGACGCAGAGACTGTGAGAAGCAGAGACTCGGAGACTCCGAGACGCAGCGACAATGAGAATCAGAGACGGTGAGACGCGGAGGCTCTGAGACGCAGAGATGCTGAGACGCAGAGATGCTGAGACGCAGAGACGTAGAGAGGCAGAGAGGCAGACACTCTGAGGCGCAGAGACTCAAAGACCCAGAAAGCATGAGATGTAGAGACGCAGAGACTCTGAGATGCAGGGACGCTGAGACGCAGAGACTCTGAGACTCTGAGATGCAGTGGCTCTGAGATGCAGAGACACTGAGACTCAGATACGCTGAGACACGGAGGCTCTGAGAAGCAGAAACTCGGAGACTCCGAGATGCAGCGACGCTGAGAATCAGAGACTCTGAGACGCTGTGATTCCAAGACGCAGGGATGCAGAGACTCTGATGCGCAGAGTCTCTGAGACGCAGGGATTCGGAGCGCGGAGGCTCGGAGATGCAGAGACACAGAGACTCTGAGACGCTGAGACTCTGGGCCGCAGAGAATCTGAGGCGCAAGGACTCTGAGACTCTGAGATTCTGGGACACTGAGAGAGAAAGACAGAGGGAGAGAGAGAGAGAGAAAGTGAGAGAGAAAGTGACAGAGAGAGAGTGACAGAGAGAGAGAGAGAGACAGAGGGACAGAGAGAGTGAGACAGAATGGGAGACAGAGAGAGACAGAGTGTATGTGTGTGTGAGAGAGAGAGAGAGAGAGAGAGAAAGGGAGAGAATTAGAGAGAGAGAGAGAAAGTGAGAGAGAGAGAGTGTCAGAGAGAGGGAGGGACAGGGAGAGAGAGACTGAGTGAGAGAGACAGAGAGAGAGAGAAAGAGAGGCAGAGGGAGGCAGGGAGAGACAGGGAGAGACAGAGGGAGAGAGAGAGAGAAAGTGAGAGAGAGAGTGAGAGAGGGGCAGAGAGAGAGTGTGAGAGAGAGACAGAGGCAGAGGGAGAGATAGAGAGAGAAACAGAGTGACAGACAGAGAGAGAGAGAGACAAAGAGAAAGACAGAATGAGAGAGAGAGACAGAGGGAGAGAGTAAGAGAGAGCCAGACAGAGAGACAGTGAGGCAGAGGGAGAAAGAGAGAGAGATAGAGAGGGAGAGACAGACAGACAGAGACAGAGGGAGACACAGAGAGAGAGACAGAGACAAGAAGAGAGAGTGCGACTGAGAGACAGACAGTGAGAGTGAGAGACAGAGAGAGTGAGAGAGAGAGAGACATGGAGTGAAAGAGAGGCAGAGAAAGAGAGAGAGAGGGAGACAGACAGTGAGAGAGCGAGTGAGGCGGAAAGAGAGTGAGGCAGAGAGAGAGTGAGACAGAGAGGTAGAGAGAGAGTGAGACAGAATGAGTGAGAGAGGCACAGAGAGAGAGAGACAGAGTGAGAGAGAGAGTGTGAGAGAGAGAGAGAGAGACAGAGTGAGAGAGAGAGTGAGAGAGAGAGAGAGAGAGAGAGACAGAGAGAGTGTGAGAGAGAGAGAGTGTGAGAAACAGAGAGACAGACAGAGAGAGACAGAGACAGAGAGAGTGAGACAGGGAGAGTGCGTGTGTGAGAGAGAGAGAGAGAGACAGAGGGAGAGACAGAAAGAGAGGCAGAGAGAGATAAATAGGGAGAGAGAGAGATACAGAGAGACAGAGACAGTGAGGGAGAGAGAGACAGAGAGGGAGAGAGACAGAGAGTGAGAGAGGAGATAGAGAGATTGAGAGACAGAGAGAGACAGAGACAGGGAGAGTGAGAGATTAACAGAGGGAGAGACAGAGTGAGAGAAAGCGAGAGGGAAACAGTGTGACAGGGAGAGAGAGAGAGGGAGAGAGAGAGAGACAGAGAGAGAGACAGTGAGAGAGAGAGAGACAGTGAGAGAGAGACAGAGAGAGAGACAGAGACAGAGAGAGAGAGACAGAGGGAGAGAGACAGTGAGTGAGAGAGAGAGAGAGACAGATAGACAGAATGAGAGAGACATAGAGTGAGAACAGGCAGTGAGAGATAGAGACAGAGAGTGAGTGAGAAAGAGAGTGAGTGAGAGAGAGAGACAGAGTGAGAGAGAGACAGAGAGAGAGACAGAGGGAGAGAGAGTCAGAGTGGGAGACAGTGAGACAGAGAGAAAGGAAGACAGAGGGAGAGAGAAAGAGAGAGACAGACAGAGAGGCAGTGGGAGAGAGAGAGAAAGACAGACAGACAGACAGAGAGATACACAGAGAGGGAGAGACAGAGAGAGACAGAGACAAGGTGAGAGAGAGAGTGACAGGGAGACGGAGACAAGGAGAGAGAAAGTGACAGGGAGACAGAGACAGAGACAGCGAGAAACTGAGGGAGAGATGGGGGAGACACAGAGAGAGACAGAGAGAGAGAGAGAGGAGAGAGAGGGAGAGAGAAAGAGAGAGACAGACAGAGAGGCAGTGGGAGAGACAGACAGAGAGACAGAGAGGGAGAGAGACAGAGAGACGGAGACAAGGTGGAGAGAGAGTGACAGGGAGACAGAGACCGAGGCAGCGAGAAACAGAGAGAGAGAGATGGGGGAGACAGAGAGAGAGAGAGACAGAGAGACAGAGGGGGAGAGAAAGAGAGACACAAAAGGAAATATAGTGCGAGAGACAGAGAGAGACAGACAGAGAGAGAGAGTGAGAGAGTGAGAGACACTGTGACAGAGAGAGAGAGAGAGACAGAGTGAGACATTGAGAGAGAGAGACAGAGAGATAGAGACAAAGAGAGGGAGTAAGAGACAGAGGGGAGAGTCAGAGAGAGAGAATGACAGAGAGAGAGAGTGACAGAGAGAGAGTGAGAGAGAGAGAGACAGACAGAGAGAGACAGGGATCGAGAGAGACAGAGAGATAGAGAGAGACAGAGGGAGAAAGAAAGAGAGATACAGAGGGAAATGGAGTGCGAGAGACAGAGAGAGACAGATAGAGAGAGTGAGAGAGAGACACACAGAGACTGAGAGAGTGAGAGAGAGACACAGAGACAGAGGCAGAGAGAGATAGAGAGAGAAGACAGAGAGAGAGAGACAGGGAGATAGAGACGGAAAGACAGAGAGGGAGAGACAGAGAGAGTGAGAGAGAGACGGAGAGTGAGAGAGAATGAGAGACAGATGAGAGAGAGAGACAGACAGAGAGACTGAGAGATAGTCACAGAGAGAGGGAGTGACAGAGTGAGAGAGTCAGAGAGAAAGAGAGTCAGAGAGAGAGAGTCAGAGAGAGAGATAGAAAGAGAGAGAGAGAGACCGAGTGAGTGAGAGAGAGAAAGAGAGACAGGAACCGAGAGAAAGAGACAGAGAGAGAGATAGAGACAGAGACAGAGTGAGAGACAGAGTGAAGGACATAGAGAGAGAGAGACAAGAGTGAGAGAGAGAGAGACAGAGAGAGACAGAGACAGGGAGAGAGAGAAACAGAGACAGAGTAAGAGATAGAGTGAGAGAGATGGAGACAGAGAGATCGAGAGACAGAGAGAGAGAGACAGAGAGAGCGGAGAGAGAAAGACAGAGACAGACAGAGAGGCAGAGGGAGAGAGAAAGACAGAGACAGACAGAGAGGCAGAAGAAGAGAGAGATAGAGAGAGACAGAGAGAGAGAAGAGAGAGAGGGACAGGAGAGAGAGAGAGACAGAGAGAGAGAAGAATACAGAGAGAGACAAGAGAGAGAGTAAGAGAAGAGACAGATGGAGAGAGAGAGAGAGACAGAGTAAGAGAGACAGACAGAGGCAGAGATAGAGAGAGACAGGGAGAGAGAGAGACAGAGACAGAGTAAGAGCCAG